>NW_027258840.1:0-40000 GCF_045791955.1 Oncorhynchus clarkii lewisi | reverse complement strand
ATAGATGCATGATGGGATAGTGTTATAGTGTTATACTGAGATAGATGCATGATGGGATAGTGTTAGACTGAGATAGATGCATGATGGGATAGTGTTATACTGTTATACTGAGATAGATGCATGATGGGATAGTGTTATACTGTTATACTGAGATAGATGCATGATGGGATAGTGTTATAGTGTTATACTGAGATAGATGCATGATGGGATAGTGTTATAGTGTTATACTGAGATAGATGCATGATGGGATAGTGTTATAGTGTTATACTGAGATAGATGCATGATGGGATAGTGTTAGACTGAGATAGATGCATGATGGGATAGTGTTATACTGTTATACTGAGATAGATGCATGATGGGATAGTGTTATAGTGTTATACTGAGATAGATGCATGATGGGATAGTGTTATACTGAGATAGATGCATGATGGGATAGTGTTATACTGAGATAGATGCATGATGGGATAGTGTTAGACTGAGATAGATGCATGATGGGATAGTGTTATACTGAGATAGATGCATGATGGGATAGTGTTAGACTGAGATAGATGCATGATGGGATAGTGTTATACTGTTATACTGAGATAGATGCATGATGGGATAGTGTTAGACTGTTATACTGAGATAGATGCATGATGGGATAGTGTTATAGTGTTATACTGAGATAGATGCATGATGGGATAGTGTTATATTGTTATACTGAGATAGATGCATGATGGGATAGTGTTAGACTGAGATAGATGCATGATGGGATAGTGTTATACTGAGATAGATGCATGATGGGATAGTGTTATACTGAGATAGATGCATGATGGGATAGTGTTATAGTGTTATACTGAGATAGATGCATGATGGGATAGTGTTATAGTGTTATACTGAGATAGATGCATGATGGGATAGTGTTATAGTGTTATACTGAGATAGATGCATGATGGGATAGTGTTATACTGAGATAGATGCATGATGGGATAGTGTTATATTGTTATACTGAGATAGATGCATGATGGGATAGTGTTAGACTGAGATAGATGCATGATGGGATAGTGTTATAGTGTTATACTGAGATAGATGCATGATGGGATAGTGTTATATTGTTATACTGAGATAGATGCATGATGGGATAGTGTTAGACTGAGATAGATGCATGATGGGATAGTGTTATACTGAGATAGATGCATGATGGGATAGTGTTAGACTGAGATAGATGCATGATGGGATAGTGTTATACTGAGATAGATGCATGATGGGATAGTGTTATACTGAGATAGATGCATGATGGGATAGTGTTAGACTGAGATAGATGCATGATGGGATAGTGTTATACTGAGATAGATGCATGATGGGATAGTGTTATACTGAGATAGATGCATGATGGGATAGTGTTATACTGAGATAGATGCATGATGGGATAGTGTTAGACTGAGATAGATGCATGATGGGATAGTGTTATATTGTTATACTGAGATAGATGCATGATGGGATAGTGTTAGACTGAGATAGATGCATGATGGGATAGTGTTAGACTGAGATAGATGCATGATGGGATAGTGTTATATTGTTATACTGAGATAGATGCATGATGGGATAGTGTTATACTGAGATAGATGCATGATGGGATAGTGTTAGACTGAGATAGATGCATGATGGGATAGTGTTAGACTGAGATAGATGCATGATGGGATAGTGTTATATTGTTATACTGAGATAGATGCATGATGGGATAATGTTAGACTGAGATAGATGCATGATGGGATAGTGTTAGACTGAGATAGATGCATGATGGGATAGTGTTATACTGAGATAGATGCATGATGGGATAGTGTTATACTGAGATAGATGCATGATGGGATAGTGTTATACTGTTATACTGAGATAGATGCATGATGGGATAGTGTTATAGTGTTATACTGAGATAGATGCATGATGGGATAATGTTATACTGAGATAGATGCATGATGGGATAGTGTTATAATGTTATACTGAGATAGATGCATGATGGGATAGTGTTATAGTGTTATACTGAGATAGATGCATGATGGGATAATGTTATACTGAGATAGATGCATGATGGGATAGTGTTATACTGTTATACTGAGATAGATGCATGATGGGATAGTGTTAGACTGAGATAGATGCATGATGGGATAGTGTTATAGTGTTATACTGAGATAGATGCATGATGGGATAGTGTTAGACTGAGATAGATGCATGATGGGATAGTGTTAGACTGAGATAGATGCATGATGGGATAGTGTTATATTGTTATACTGAGATAGATGCATGATGGGATAGTGTTATAGTGTTATACTGAGATAGATGCATGATGGGATAGTGTTTTATTGTTATACTGAGATAGATGCATGATGGGATAGTGTTATAGTGTTATACTGAGATAGATGCATGATGGGATAGTGTTAGACTGAGATAGATGCATGATGGGATAGTGTTATACTGAGATAGATGCATGATGGGATAGTGTTATATTGTTATACTGAGATAGATGCATGATGGGATAGTGTTATACTGTTATACTGAGATAGATGCATGATGGGATAGTGTTAGACTGAGATAGATGCATGATGGGATAGTGTTAGACTGAGATAGATGCATGATGGGATAGTGTTAGACTGAGATAGATGCATGATGGGATAGTGTTATATTGTTATACTGAGATAGATGCATGATGGGATAGTGTTATACTGAGATAGATGCATGATGGGATAGTGTTATACTGTTATACTGAGATAGATGCATGATGGGATAGTGTTATACTGTTATACTGAGATAGATGCATGATGGGATAGTGTTAGACTGAGATAGATGCATGATGGGATAGTGTTATACTGAGATAGATGCATGATGGGATAGTGTTATAGTGTTATACTGAGATAGATGCATGATGGGATAGTGTTAGACTGAGATAGATGCATGATGGGATAGTGTTATATTGTTATACTGAGATAGATGCATGATGGGATAGTGTTATAGTGTTATACTGAGATAGATGCATGATGGGATAGTGTTAGACTGAGATAGATGCATGATGGGATAGTATTATATTGTTATACTGAGATAGATGCATGATGGGATAGTGTTAGACTGAGATAGATGCATGATGGGATAGTGTTAGACTGAGATAGATGCATGATGGGATAGTATTATACTGTTAGACTGAGATAGATGCATGATGGGATAGTGTTATACTGTTATACTGAGATAGATGCATGATGGGATAGTGTTATAGTGTTATACTGAGATAGATGCATGATGGGATAGTGTTAGACTGAGATAGATGCATGATGGGATAGTGTTATACTGTTATACTGAGATAGATGCATGATGGGATAGTGTTATACTGTTATACTGAGATAGATGCATGATGGGATAGTGTTATACTGAGATAGATGCATGATGGGATAGTGTTATACTGAGATAGATGCATGATGGGATAGTGTTATATTGTTATACTGAGATAGATGCATGATGGGATAGTGTTATAGTGTTAGACTGAGATAGATGCATGATGGGATAGTGTTATACTGAGATAGATGCATGATGGGATAGTGTTATATTGTTATACTGAGATAGATGCATGATGGGATAGTGTTATAGTGTTAGACTGAGATAGATGCATGATGGGATAGTGTTATAGTGTTATACTGAGATAGATGCATGATGGGATAGTGTTATACTGTTATACTGAGATAGATGCATGATGGGATAGTGTTATAGTGTTAGACTGAGATAGATGCATGATGGGATAGTGTTATACTGAGATAGATGCATGATGGGATAGTGTTATACTGTTATACTGAGATAGATGCATGATGGGATAGTGTTAGACTGAGATAGATGCATGATGGGATAGTGTTAGACTGAGATAGATGCATGATGGGATAGTGTTAGACTGAGATAGATGCATGATGGGATAGTGTTATACTGAGATAGATGCATGATGGGATAGTGTTATACTGAGATAGATGCATGATGGGATAGTGTTATACTGAGATAGATGCATGATGGGATAGTGTTATACTGAGATAGATGCATGATGGGATAGTGTTATACTGTTATACTGAGATAGATGCATGATGGGATAGTGTTATAGTGTTAGACTGAGATAGATGCATGATGGGATAGTGTTATACTGTTATACTGAGATAGATGCATGATGGGATAGTGTTAGACTGAGATAGATGCATGATGGGATAGTGTTATACTGTTATACTGAGATAGATGCATGATGGGATAGTGTTATACTGTTATACTGAGATAGATGCATGATGGGATAGTGTTATATTGTTATACTGAGATAGATGCATGATGGGATAGTGTTATATTGTTATACTGAGATAGATGCATGATGGGATAGTGTTAGACTGAGATAGATGCATGATGGGATAGTGTTATACTGTTATACTGAGATAGATGCATGATGGGATAGTGTTAGACTGTTATACTGAGATAGATGCATGATGGGATAGTGTTAGACTGTTATACTGAGATAGATGCATGATGGGATAGTGTTATAGTGTTATACTGAGATAGATGCATGATGGGATAATGTTATATTGTTATACTGAGATAGATGCAAGATGGGATAGTGTTAGACTGAGATAGATGCATGATGGGATAGTGTTAGACTGAGATAGATGCATGATGGGATAGTGTTATATTGTTATACTGAGATAGATGCATGATGGGATAGTGTTATACTGAGATAGATGCATGATGGGATAGTGTTAGACTGAGATAGATGCATGATGGGATAGTGTTATACTGAGATAGATGCATGATGGGATAGTGTTAGACTGAGATAGATGCATGATGGGATAGTGTTATAGTGTTATACTGAGATAGATGCATGATGGGATAGTGTTAGACTGAGATAGATGCATGATGGGATAGTGTTATAGTGTTATACTGAGATAGATGCATGATGGGATAGTGTTAGACTGAGATAGATGCATGATGGGATAGTGTTAGACTGAGATAGATGCATGATGGGATAGTGTTATACTGTTATACTGAGATAGATGCATGATGGGATAGTGTTATACTGTTATACTGAGATAGATGCATGATGGGATAGTGTTATAGTGTTATACTGAGATAGATGCATGATGGGATAGTGTTATAGTGTTAGACTGAGATAGATGCATGATGGGATAGTGTTATACTGAGATAGATGCATGATGGGATAGTGTTATAGTGTTATACTGAGATAGATGCATGATGGGATAGTGTTATAGTGTTATACTGAGATAGATGCATGATGGGATAGTGTTTTATTGTTATACTGAGATAGATGCATGATGGGATAGTGTTATAGTGTTATACTGAGATAGATGCATGATGGGATAGTGTTAGACTGAGATAGATGCATGATGGGATAGTGTTATACTGAGATAGATGCATGATGGGATAGTGTTATATTGTTATACTGAGATAGATGCATGATGGGATAGTGTTATACTGTTATACTGAGATAGATGCATGATGGGATAGTGTTAGACTGAGATAGATGCATGATGGGATAGTGTTATACTGAGATAGATGCATGATGGGATAGTGTTAGACTGAGATAGATGCATGATGGGATAGTGTTATACTGAGATAGATGCATGATGGGATAGTGTTAGACTGAGATAGATGCATGATGGGATAGTGTTAGACTGAGATAGATGCATGATGGGATAGTGTTAGACTGAGATAGATGCATGATGGGATAGTGTTATACTGAGATAGATGCATGATGGGATAGTGTTATATTGTTATACTGAGATAGATGCATGATGGGATAGTGTTATATTGTTATACTGAGATAGATGCATGATGGGATAGTGTTATACTGTTATACTGAGATAGATGCATGATGGGATAGTGTTAGACTGAGATAGATGCATGATGGGATAGTATTATACTGTTATACTGAGATAGATGCATGATGGGATAGTGTTAGACTGTTATACTGAGATAGATGCATGATGGGATAGTGTTAGACTGAGATAGATGCATGATGGGATAGTATTATACTGTTATACTGAGATAGATGCATGATGGGATAGTGTTATATTGTTATACTGAGATAGATGCATGATGGGATAGTGTTATATTGTTATACTGAGATAGATGCATGATGGGATAGTGTTATACTGAGATAGATGCATGATGGGATAGTGTTAGACTGAGATAGATGCATGATGGGATAGTGTTATACTGAGATAGATGCATGATGGGATAGTGTTATACTGAGATAGATGCATGATGGGATAGTGTTATACTGAGATAGATGCATGATGGGATAGTGTTATAGTGTTATACTGAGATAGATGCATGATGGGATAGTGTTATACTGTTATACTGAGATAGATGCATGATGGGATAGTGTTAGACTGAGATAGATGCATGATGGGATAGTGTTATACTGAGATAGATGCATGATGGGATAGTGTTAGACTGAGATAGATGCATGATGGGATAGTATTATACTGTTATACTGAGATAGATGCATGATGGGATAGTGTTAGACTGTTATACTGAGATAGATGCATGATGGGATAGTGTTAGACTGAGATAGATGCATGATGGGATAGTGTTATACTGAGATAGATGCATGATGGGATAGTGTTATAGTGTTATACTGAGATAGATGCATGATGGGATAGTGTTATATTGTTATACTGAGATAGATGCATGATGGGATAGTGTTATACTGAGATAGATGCATGATGGGATAGTGTTATAGTGTTATACTGAGATAGATGCATGATGGGATAGTGTTATATTGTTATACTGAGATAGATGCATGATGGGATAGTGTTAGACTGAGATAGATGCATGATGGGATAGTGTTATACTGAGATAGATGCATGATGGGATAGTGTTAGACTGAGATAGATGCATGATGGGATAGTGTTATACTGTTATACTGAGATAGATGCATGATGGGATAGTGTTATACTGAGATAGATGCATGATGGGATAGTGTTAGACTGAGATAGATGCATGATGGGATAGTGTTAGACTGAGATAGATGCATGATGGGATAGTGTTAGACTGAGATAGATGCATGATGGGATAGTGTTATACTGTTATACTGAGATAGATGCATGATGGGATAGTGTTATATTGTTAGACTGAGATAGATGCATGATGGGATAGTGTTATACTGAGATAGATGCATGATGGGATAGTGTTATACTGAGATAGATGCATGATGGGATAGTGTTAGACTGAGATAGATGCATGATGGGATAGTGTTAGACTGAGATAGATGCATGATGGGATAGTGTTATACTGTTATACTGAGATAGATGCATGATGGGATAGTGTTAGACTGAGATAGATGCATGATGGGATAGTGTTAGACTGAGATAGATGCATGATGGGATAGTGTTAGACTGAGATAGATGCATGATGGGATAGTGTTATACTGAGATAGATGCATGATGGGATAGTGTTATACTGAGATAGATGCATGATGGGATAGTGTTATACTGAGATAGATGCATGATGGGATAGTGTTATACTGTTATACTGAGATAGATGCATGATGGGATAGTGTTATAGTGTTATACTGAGATAGATGCATGATGGGATAGTGTTATACTGAGATAGATGCATGATGGGATAGTGTTATACTGAGATAGATGCATGATGGGATAGTGTTATAGTGTTATACTGAGATAGATGCATGATGGGATAGTGTTATACTGTTATACTGAGATAGATGCATGATGGGATAGTGTTAGACTGAGATAGATGCATGATGGGATAGTGTTATATTGTTATACTGAGATAGATGCATGATGGGATAGTGTTATATTGTTATACTGAGATAGATGCATGATGGGATAGTGTTAGACTGAGATAGATGCATGATGGGATAGTGTTATACTGTTATACTGAGATAGATGCATGATGGGATAGTGTTAGACTGTTATACTGAGATAGATGCATGATGGGATAGTGTTATAGTGAGATAGATGCATGATGGGATAATGTTATATTGTTATACTGAGATAGATGCATGATGGGATAGTGTTAGACTGAGATAGATGCATGATGGGATAGTGTTATAGTGTTATACTGAGATAGATGCATGATGGGATAGTGTTATAGTGTTATACTGAGATAGATGCATGATGGGATAGTGTTAGACTGAGATAGATGCATGATGGGATAATGTTATATTGTTATACTGAGATAGATGCATGATGGGATAGTGTTAGACTGAGATAGATGCATGATGGGATAGTGTTAGACTGAGATAGATGCATGATGGGATAGTGTTATATTGTTATACTGAGATAGATGCATGATGGGATAGTGTTATACTGAGATAGATGCATGATGGGATAGTGTTAGACTGAGATAGATGCATGATGGGATAGTGTTAGACTGAGATAGATGCATGATGGGATAGTGTTATATTGTTATACTGAGATAGATGCATGATGGGATAGTGTTATACTGAGATAGATGCATGATGGGATATTGTTATACTGAGATAGATGCATGATGGGATAGTGTTAGACTGAGATAGATGCATGATGGGATAGTGTTATACTGAGATAGATGCATGATGGGATAGTGTTAGACTGAGATAGATGCATGATGGGATAGTGTTATACTGAGATAGATGCATGATGGGATAGTGTTATAGTGTTATACTGAGATAGATGCATGATGGGATAGTGTTATACTGAGATAGATGCATGATGGGATAGTGTTAGACTGAGATAGATGCATGATGGGATAGTGTTAGACTGAGATAGATGCATGATGGGATAGTGTTATATTGTTATACTGAGATAGATGCATGATGGGATAATGTTAGACTGAGATAGATGCATGATGGGATAGTGTTAGACTGAGATAGATGCATGATGGGATAGTGTTAGACTGAGATAGATGCATGATGGGATAGTGTTATATTGTTATACTGAGATAGATGCATGATGGGATAATGTTATAGTGTTATACTGAGATAGATGCATGATGGGATAGTGTTATAGTGTTATACTGAGATAGATGCATGATGGGATAGTGTTATATTGTTATACTGAGATAGATGCATGATGGGATAGTGTTAGACTGAGATAGATGCATGATGGGATAATGTTAGACTGAGATAGATGCATGATGGGATAGTGTTAGACTGAGATAGATGCATGATGGGATAGTGTTATAATGTTATACTGAGATAGATGCATGATGGGATAGTGTTATAGTGTTATACTGAGATAGATGCATGATGGGATAGTGTTAGACTGAGATAGATGCATGATGGGATAGTGTTATAGTGTTATACTGAGATAGATGCATGATGGGATAGTGTTAGACTGAGATAGATGCATGATGGGATAGTGTTAGACTGAGATAGATGCATGATGGGATAGTGTTATAGTGTTATATTGAGATAGATGCATGATGGGATAGTGTTATACTGAGATAGATGCATGATGGGATAGTGTTATAGTGTTATACTGAGATAGATGCATGATGGGATAGTGTTTTATTGTTATACTGAGATAGATGCATGATGGGATAGTGTTATAGTGTTATACTGAGATAGATGCATGATGGGATAGTGTTAGACTGAGATAGATGCATGATGGGATAGTGTTATACTGAGATAGATGCATGATGGGATAGTGTTAGACTGAGATAGATGCATGATGGGATAGTGTTATACTGAGATAGATGCATGATGGGATAGTGTTAGACTGAGATAGATGCATGATGGGATAGTGTTATACTGAGATAGATGCATGATGGGATAGTGTTATACTGAGATAGATGCATGATGGGATAGTGTTATACTGTTATACTGAGATAGATGCATGATGGGATAGTGTTAGACTGAGATAGATGCATGATGGGATAGTGTTATACTGAGATAGATGCATGATGGGATAGTGTTATAGTGTTATACTGAGATAGATGCATGATGGGATAGTGTTATAGTGTTATACTGAGATAGATGCATGATGGGATAGTGTTAGACTGAGATAGATGCATGATGGGATAGTGTTATATTGTTATACTGAGATAGATGCATGATGGGATAGTGTTATACTGTTATACTGAGATAGATGCATGATGGGATAGTGTTAGACTGAGATAGATGCATGATGGGATAGTGTTATACTGAGATAGATGCATGATGGGATAGTGTTAGACTGAGATAGATGCATGATGGGATAGTGTTATACTGAGATAGATGCATGATGGGATAGTGTTATAGTGTTATACTGAGATAGATGCATGATGGGATAGTGTTATACTGTTATACTGAGATAGATGCATGATGGGATAGTATTATACTGTTATACTGAGATAGATGCATGATGGGATAGTGTTAGACTGAGATAGATGCATGATGGGATAGTGTTAGACTGAGATAGATGCATGATGGGATAGTGTTATACTGAGATAGATGCATGATGGGATAGTATTATACTGTTATACTGAGATAGATGTATGATGGGATAGTGTTATACTGAGATAGATGCATGATGGGATAGTGTTATAGTGTTATACTGAGATAGATGCATGATGGGATAGTGTTATAGTGTTATACTGAGATAGATGCATGATGGGATAGTGTTATAGTGTTATACTGAGATAGATGCATGATGGGATAATGTTATACTGAGATAGATGCATGATGGGATAGTGTTATACTGAGATAGATGCATGATGGGATAGTGTTAGACTGAGATAGATGCATGATGGGATAGTGTTATACTGAGATAGATGCATGATGGGATAGTGTTATAGTGTTATACTGAGATAGATGCATGATGGGATAGTGTTATAGTGTTATACTGAGATAGATGCATGATGGGATAGTGTTAGACTGAGATAGATGCATGATGGGATAGTGTTATATTGTTATACTGAGATAGATGCATGATGGGATAGTGTTATACTGAGATAGATGCATGATGGGATAGTGTTATATTGTTATACTGAGATAGATGCATGATGGGATAGTGTTATACTGTTATACTGAGATAGATGCATGATGGGATAGTGTTAGACTGAGATAGATGCATGATGGGATAGTGTTATACTGAGATAGATGCATGATGGGATAGTGTTAGACTGAGATAGATGCATGATGGGATAGTGTTATACTGAGATAGATGCATGATGGGATAGTGTTATAGTGTTATACTGAGATAGATGCATGATGGGATAGTGTTATACTGAGATAGATGCATGATGGGATAGTGTTATAGTGTTATACTGAGATAGATGCATGATGGGATAGTGTTATAGTGTTATACTGAGATAGATGCATGATGGGATAGTGTTATACTGTTATACTGAGATAGATGCATGATGGGATAGTGTTAGACTGAGATAGATGCATGATGGGATAGTGTTATACTGAGATAGATGCATGATGGGATAGTGTTAGACTGAGATAGATGCATGATGGGATAGTGTTATACTGAGATAGATGCATGATGGGATAGTGTTATAGTGTTATACTGAGATAGATGCATGATGGGATAGTGTTATACTGTTATACTGAGATAGATGCATGATGGGATAGTATTATACTGTTATACTGAGATAGATGCATGATGGGATAGTGTTAGACTGAGATAGATGCATGATGGGATAGTGTTAGACTGAGATAGATGCATGATGGGATAGTGTTATACTGAGATAGATGCATGATGGGATAGTGTTATACTGTTATACTGAGATAGATGCATGATGGGATAGTGTTATACTGTTATACTGAGATAGATGCATGATGGGATAGTGTTAGACTGAGATAGATGCATGATGGGATAGTGTTATACTGTTAGACTGAGAAAGATGCATGATGGGATAGTGTTATACTGTTATACTGAGATAGATGCATGATGGGATAGTGTTATACTGAGATAGATGTATGATGGGATAGTGTTATATTGTTATACTGAGATAGATGCATGATGGGATAGTATTATACTGAGATAGATGCATGATGGGATAGTGTTATATTGTTATACTGAGATAGATGCATGATGGGATAGTGTTAGACTGAGATAGATGCATGATGGGATAGTGTTAGACTGTTATACTGAGATAGATGCATGATGGGATAGTGTTAGACTGAGATAGATGCATGATGGGATAGTGTTATACTGAGATAGATGCATGATGGGATAGTGTTATACTGAGATAGATGCATGATGGGATAGTGTTAGACTGAGATAGATGCATGATGGGATAGTGTTATACTGTTATACTGAGATAGATGCATGATGGGATAGTGTTAGACTGAGATAGATGCATGATGGGATAGTGTTAGACTGAGATAGATGCATGATGGGATAGTGTTATATTGTTATACTGAGATAGATGCATGATGGGATAGTGTTAGACTGAGATAGATGCATGATGGGATAGTGTTAGACTGTTAGACTGAGATAGATGCATGATGGGATAGTGTTAGACTGTTAGACTGAGATAGATGCATGATGGGATAGTGTTAGACTGTTATACTGAGATAGATGCATGATGGGATAGTGTTAGACTGAGATAGATGCATGATGGGATAGTGTTATACTGTTATACTGAGATAGATGCATGATGGGATAGTGTTATATTGTTATACTGAGATAGATGCATGATGGGATAGTGTTATACTGAGATAGATGCATGATGGGATAGTGTTATACTGAGATAGATGCATGATGGGATAGTGTTATACTGAGATAGATGCATGATGGGATAGTGTTATAGTGTTATACTGAGATAGATGCATGATGGGATAGTGTTATATTGTTATACTGAGATAGATGCATGATGGGATAGTGTTATATTGTTATACTGAGATAGATGCATGATGGGATAGTGTTATACTGAGATAGATGCATGATGGGATAGTGTTATACTGTTATACTGAGATAGATGCATGATGGGATAGTGTTAGACTGAGATAGATGCATGATGGGATAGTGTTATACTGAGATAGATGCATGATGGGATAGTGTTAGACTGAGATAGATGCATGATGGGATAGTATTATACTGTTAGACTGAGATAGATGCATGGTAGGAGATTGGTGCTTGAATACGTTTTTTGTTGGTGTTAGCTAGTCGGAAGTTTACATACACTTAGGTTGTCATTAAAACTCGTTTTCAACCACTCCACAAATGTCTTGTTCACAAACTATAGTTTTGGTAAGTCGGTTAGGACATCTACTTTGTGCATGACATAAGTCATTTTTCCAACAATTGTTTTCAGACAGATTATTTCACTAATAATTCACTGTATCACAACTCCAGTGGGTCAGAAGTTTACACACACTAAGTTGACTGTGCCTTTAAACAGCTTGGAAAATTCCATGAAATCATGTCATGGCTTTAGAAGCTTCTGATAGGCTAATTGACATCATTTGAGGAGACATCATTTACCTGTGCATGTATTTCAAGGCCTACCTTCAAACTCAGTGCCTCTTTGCTTGACATCATGGGAAAATCAAAAGAAATCCGCCAAGACCTCAGAAAAATAATTGTAGACCTCCACAAGTCTGGTTCATCCTTGGGAGCAATTTCCAAACGCCTGAAGGTACCACGTTCATCTGTACAAACAATAGTACGCAAGTATAAACACCATGGGACCACGCAGCCGTCATACCGCTCAGGAAGGAGACGCGTTCTGTCTCCTAGAGATGAACGTACTTTGTTGCGAAAGTGCAAAGCCGGAACAACAGCAAAGGACCTTGTGAAGATGCTGGAGGAAACAGGTACAAAGGTATCTATATCCACAGTAAAATTAACCCTATATCGACATAACCTGAAAGGCTGCTCAGCAGGGAAGCCGCAATAAAAAAGACAGACTACGTTTTGCAACTGCACATGGGCACAAAGATTGTACTTTTTGGAGAAATGTCTTCTGGTCTGATGAAACCAAAATAGAACTGTTTGGCCATAAAGACCATCGTTATGTTTGGAGGAAAAAGGGGGAGGCTTGCAAGCCGAAGAACACCATCCCAACCATGAAGCACGGTGGTGGCGGCATCATGTTGTGGGGGTGCTTTGCTGCAGGAGGGACTAGTGCACTTCACAAAATAGATGGAATAATGAGGTGCAGGGTTGAGTACCCGGTGGTAGCCGGCTAGTAACGGTTTCTAAGGTTCAGGGCTGGGCGGAGGCCGGCTAGTAACCGTTTCTAAGGTTCAGGGCTGGGCGGAGGCCGGATAGTAACCGTTTCTAAGGTTCAGGGCTGGACGGAGGCCGGCTAGTAACGGTTTCTAAGGTTCAGGGCTGGGCGGAGGCCGGCTAGTAACGGTTTCTAAGGTTAAGGGCTGGGCGGAGGCCGGCTAGTAACGGTTTCCAAGGTTCAGGGCTGGGCGGAGGCCGGCTAGTAAAGGTTTCTAAGGTTCAGGGCTGGGCGGAGGCCGGCTAGTAACGGTTTCTAAGGTTCAGGGCTGGGCGGAGGCCAGCTAGTAACGGTTTCAAGGTTCAGGGCTGGGCGGAGGCCGGCTAGTAACGGTTTCCAAGGTTCAGGGCTGGGCGGAGGCCGGCTAGTAACGGTTTCTAAGGTTCAGGGCTGGGTGGAGGCCGGCTAGTAACGGTTTCTAAGGTTCAGGGCTGGGCGGAGGCCGGCTAGTAACGGTTTCAAGGTTCAGGGCTGGGCGGAGGCCGGCTAGTAACGGTTTCCAAGGTTCAGGGCTGGGCGGAGGCCGGCTAGTAAAGGTTTCCAAGGTTCAGGGCTGGGTGGAGGCCGGCTAGTAACGGTTTCTAAGGTTCAGGGCTGGGCGGAGGCCGGCTAGTAACGGTTTCTAAGGTTCAGGGCTGGGTGGAGGCCGGCTAGTAACGGTTTCTAAGGTTCAGGGCTGGGCGGAGGCCGGCTAGTAACGGTTTCTAAGGTTCAGGGCTGGGCGGAGGCAGGCTAGTAACGGTTTATAAGGTTCAGGGCTGGGCGGAGGCCGGCTAGTAACCGTTTCTAAGGTTCAGGGCTGGGCGGAGGCCGGCTAGTAACGGTTTCTAAGGTTCAGGGCTGGGCGGAGGCCAGCTAGTAACGGTTTCCAAGGTTCAGGGCTGGGCGGAGGCCGGCTAGTAACGGTTTCTAAGGTTCAGGGCTGGGCGGAGGCCGGCTAGTAACGGTTTCTAAGGTTCAGGGCTGGGCGGAGGCCGGCTAGTAACGGTTTCTAAGGTTCAGGGCTGGGTGGAGGCCGGCTAGTAACGGTTTCCAAGGTTCAGGGCTGGGCGGAGGCCGGCTAGTAACGGTTTCCAAGGTTCAGGGCTGGGCGGAGGCCGGCTAGTAACGGTTTCTAAGGTTCAGGGCTGGGCGGAGGCCGGCTAGTAACGGTTTCCAAGGTTCAGGGCTGGGTGGAGGCCGGCTAGTAACGGTTTCCAAGGTTCAGGGCTGGGCGGAGGCCGGCTAGTAACGGTTTCTAAGGTTCAGGGCTGGGCGGAGGCCAGCTAGTAACGGTTTCCAAGGTTCAGGGCTGGGCGGAGGCCGGCTAGTAACGGTTTCCAAGGTTCAGGGCTGGGTGGAGGCCGGCTAGTGATGACTGTTTAACAGTCTGATTGCCTGGAGATGGAAGCTGTTTATCAGCCTCCTCCATCCCAAACCTTCCACTTTTTAAATGAACCCAGTCGGAATTAATTGCTGAATGCTTAACCGTAGAGTTGGTTCTATGTACCTATTTTTAACACATTTTACGTTGGGAGATGAAGTCAGTTTTACTCGTCAAAAATAGACGTTTTGTCCAAGGACGTCAGGACAGGAAGTCAGATTGTGCTATCTTGTTGACAATTCTGCTTGAGTCTTTTCTCTGCATGAGTCACCATACACTGTGTTTGTGTGTGTGTTATGCGTGCCTGCGTGCGTCCAGGTTCGTGTGTGTGTCACCTGTCCTCCAGCAGTGTAATCCTTAGCTACACCTGGGCCTCTGGGCCTGCAGGGCTTTCAGCAGATTGCTAGTGTCAGACGGTACCAGGACAATTATACTGATTGTTGCCCTAGAAATGCTATCTCTCTCTCCTTCTCTTTCTCTCTGTCTCTCTCTGTCTCTCTCTCTCTCTCTTGC
Organism: Oncorhynchus clarkii lewisi; assembly: GCF_045791955.1. Lineage (NCBI taxonomy): Eukaryota > Metazoa > Chordata > Actinopteri > Salmoniformes > Salmonidae > Oncorhynchus > Oncorhynchus clarkii. The sequence continues at coordinate 23,946 of NW_027258840.1, read as the reverse complement.
TCTCTTTCTCTCAATCCCTCTCTCTCCTTCTCTTTCTCTCTGTCTCTCTCTGTCTCTCTCTCTCTCTTGATCTCTTTCTCTCAATCCCTCTCTCTCCTTCTGTTTCTCTCTGTCTCTCTCTGTTTCTCTCTCTCTTGCTCTCTTTCTCTCAATCCCCCTCTCTCTCTCTCTCTCTCTCTGTCTCTCTCTCTCTCTCTGTCTCTCTCTCTTTGTCTCTCTCTCTCTCTCTCTATCTCTCTCTCTCTGTCTCTCTCTCATTGTCTCTCTGTTCCTCTCAATTCAATGGGCTTTTTTTGGGAATGGGAAAAGGAAAGAATATGTTTACGCTGCCTAAGTAAGCGAAATAGATAATAAACAATGTAAAACGTTTCAAACAATGTGTGTTGGGGAAAATAGCCTGGCCATGCTTACTGTGTTTGTACTAACTAACTAACTAACTAACTAACTAACTAACTAACTAACTAACTAACTAACTAACTAACTAACTAACTAACTAACTAACTAACTCTCTCTCTCTCTCTCTCTCTCTCTCTCTCTCTCTCCCTCTCTCCCTCTCTCCCTCTGTCCCTCTCTCCCTCTGTCCCTCTGTCCCTCTCTCCCTCTGTCCCTCTGTCCCTCTGTCCCTCTCTCCCTCTGTCCCTCTGTCCCTCTCTCCCTCTGTCCCTCTGTCCCTCTGTCACCTCTCTGCTTCTGGGCAGAGAACAGCTCCTAAAATGAAGGGTGACAGAACAATAGAGGAACATGAACTGATGTGTCCTCAAGCTGTTGTAAAACGTGTCCAACAACGGAACCTAGGTAGGGAGGAGGGGAGGGAGGGAGGAGAAAGGGAGGAGGGGAGGTAGGGAGGAGGGGGGGAGGAAGGGAGGGAGGTAGGGAGGAGGGGGGGAGGAAGGAGGGGGGTTAGGGAGGAGGGGAGGTAGGGAGGAGGGGGGGAGGAAGGGAGGGAGGTAGGGAGGAGGGGAGGAGGAAGGGAGGAGGGGAGGGAGGGAGGAGGGGGGAGGAGGGGAGGAGGGGAGGGAGGGAGGAGAAAGGGAGGAGGGGAGGTAGGGAGGAGGGGGGGAGGAAGGGAGGTAGGGAGGAGGGGAGGTAGGGAGGAGGGGGGAGGAGGGGAGGAGGGGAGGGAGGGAGGAGGGGAGGTAGGGAGGAGGGGGGGAGGAAGGGAGGAGGGGAGGGAGGGAGGAGGGGGGAGGAGGGGAGGAGGGGAGGGAGGGAGGAGAAAGGGAGGAGGGGAGGTAGGGAGGAGGGGGGGAGGAAGGGAGGGAGGTAGGGAGGAGGGGAGGTAGGGAGGAGGGGGGAGGAGGGGAGGAGGGGAGGGAGGGAGGAGGGGAGGGAGGGAGGAGAAAGGGAGGAGGGGAGTTAGGGAGGAGGGGTGGAGGAAGGGAGGGAGGTAGGGAGGAGGGGAGGTAGGGAGGAGGGGGGAGGAGGGGAGGAGGGGAGGGAGGGAGGAGAAAGGGAGGAGGGGAGGTAGGGAGGAGGGGGGGAGGAAGGGAGGGAGGTAGGGAGGAGGGGAGGTAGGGAGGAGGGGGGAGGAGGGGAGGAGGGGAGGGAGGGAAGGAGGAGGGGAGGGAGGGAGGTAGGTAGGAAGGAAGGAAGGAAGGAAGGGAGGGAGGGAGGGAGGGAGGGAGGAGGGGAGGTAGAGGAGGAGAAAGGAATGGAGGGAGGGAGGAAGGGAGGGATTCCCAAAATCTTAATTTAAAGACTTTATGTTTAGCATAATGAATGATAAGAGGGCTGAGACGACCACCTGCCTGTGCTGTCGTCCTACATAACAACCTGATGGTTCATTTCCATCTAAATTGAGAACCCACTAGACCCCAACATCATATAGTGTTTGATGTACCCCCCACTTCCCAATTACATTCGCTAATCTGCAGAAGAAAAAAAATGATTGCTGGATTCTAAAGAGACCAAAATGACATCGGGACCACGACAGCGTAGCGTCGTCCAAACAGTGATATTTACAGACATTTTTCTATCGTTTAAATGAATGACGTACACCAATTGATTCTTGAATTACGGACTGAGCCTTTCAGAGCTTCAGCTTCACGAGTTCCAAATGAGATCCACTAATCTACAGCAAAATGTCAGTAGTTTATTGCTCATCGTATCGTCTGATGAAAATGTTCAGTTTGAAATGTACATTATGCCTCGAAGCCATATGAGAAATGTAATTTTGTAAACATATATCTGCGGTGTGAAGATGTGGGTAATCATTTGAGCAGACTAAGCCCCTCGTTGGCTCGTCCTAAACTGCACCCTATTCGCTACGTAGTGCACTACTTTTGACAGGAACCCATAGGGACTAGGGGGCCGTTTGGGCCGCTGCCTAATACCTGGGCAGAGCAGGGGTGCATGAACACATATCAGCCCCTACGGAGATAACAGATTGGCTGAATATGTGGTTCTGTTTAACATGAGAGAGACCACGTCTCACACACACACACACACACACACACACACACAAACACAGAGTTCTGTATTGCTATCCTTGTGGGTACCAAATAATTGATTCCCATCCAAAATTCTGCTTTCTCTAACCCCTAACCCTAAATCTAATCCTAACGTTAACCCTTAATCTAACCATAACCTGAAACTTGACCCTAAGCATAGCCTTAACCCCAAACCCCTAACCCTAAACTTAACCCTAACCATAACCTCAATTCTAACCCTAACCCTAACATTAATCCTTAATCTAACCATAACCCTAAAGTGTGTCAACACAGCACCCAGAATAATTTACTACTAACATACTGTACCAGTGTGTCAACACAGAGCCCAGAATCATTCACTACTAACATACTGTAGCAGTGTGTCAACACAGAGCCCAGAATCATTTACTACTAACATACTGTAGCAGTGTGTCAACACAGAGCCCAGAATCATATACTACTAACATTCTGTAGCAGTGTGTCAACACAGAGCCCAGAATTATTCACTACTAACATACCAACTGGGCCACACAGGACTCATCATGGACAACTTTAGAATTTTAACTAATTAGCAACTTTTCAACTACTTACGACTTTGTAGCTACTTTGAAACAACGTAGCATGTTAGCTAAAACTTCCCCTAACCATAACCCTAACCCTTTTAGCTAACCCTAACCTTAACCCTAACCCTTCCCCTAACCCTAACCTTAACCTTAACCCTAACCCTTCCCCTAACCCTAACCTTAACCTTAACCTTAACCCTTCCCCTAACCCTAACCTTAACCTTAACCTTAACCCTAACCCTTCCCCTTCCCCTTCCCCTAACCCTAACCCTTCCCCTAACCCTTCCCCTAACCTTAACCTTAACCTTAACCTTAACCCTAACACTTCCCCTTCCCCTAACCCTAACCCTTCCCCTAACCCTAACCCTTCCCCTAACCTTAACCTTAACCTTAACCTTAACCCTAACCCTTCCCCTTCCCCTAACCCTAACCCTAACCCTTCCCCTAACCCTAGCCCTAACCCTAACCCTTCCCCTAACCCTAACCCTAACCCTAACCCTAACCTTAACCTTAACCCTGTTAGCTAACCCTTCCCCTAACCTTAACCTTAACCCTAACCTTAACCTTAACCCTTTAACCTAACTCCTAATACTTAACCCTAGCAACTCAATCTGCTACAAACAGTGTAGATGAAAAGGAGGAGACGGGTTAAAGAAGGACTTTTGACTCTTGATACAGTTGAGACAGGGATTGTGTACGTGTGCCGTTCAGAGGGTGAATGGGCAAGACACAAAAATCTAGTTTGTTCTGAGGGGCAAAAGGGGGAGACTGTATAGAATGTGTATAGAATGTGTATAGAATGTGTGTAGAATGTGTGTAGAATGTGTATAGAGTGTGTATAGAGTGTGTATAGAGTGTGTGTAGAGTGTGTGTAGAGTGTGTGTAGAGTGTGTGTAGAATGTGTGTAGAATGTGTGATGAATGTGTGTAGAATGTGTGTATAGAATGTGTGTATAGAATGTGTGTAGAATGTGTGTATAGAATGTGTGTAGAATGTATGTAGAATGTGTGATGAATGTGTGTAGAATGTATGTAGAATGTGTATAGAATGTGTATAGAATGTGTATAGAATGTGTGCAGAATGTGTATAGAATGTGTGATGAATGTGTACAGAATGTGTGATGAATGTGTATAGAATGTGTATAGAATGTGTGATGAATGTGTATAGAATGTGTGCAGAATGTGTATAGAATGTGTGCAGAATGTGTATAGAATGTGTGATGAATGTGTATAGAATGTGTATAGAATGTGTGATGAATGTGTATAGAATGTGTGATGAATGTGTATAGAATGTGTGATGAATGTGTATAGAATGTGTGATGAATGTGTGATGAATGTGTGATGAATGTGTATAGAATGTGTGATGAATGTGTGATGAATGTGTATAGAATGTGTGATGAATGTGTATAGAATGTGTGATGAATGTGTGATGAATGTGTGATGAATGTGTATAGAATGTGTGATGAATGTGTGATGAATGTGTGATGAATGTGTATAGAATGTGTGATGAATGTGTATAGAATGTGTGATGAATGTGTATAGAATGTGTGATGAATGTGTATAGAATGTGTGATGAACGTGTGATGAATGTGTATAGAATGTGTGATGAATGTGTGTAAAATGTGTATAGAATGTGTGATGAATGTGTATAGAATGTGTGATGAATGTGTATAGAATGTGTGATGAATGTGTATAGAATGTGTGATGAATGTGTGATGAATGTGTGATGAATGTGTATAGAATGTGTGATGAATGTGTATAGAATGTGTGATGAATGTGTATAGAATGTGTGATGAATGTGTGATGAATGTGTATAGAATGTGTGATGAATGTGTGATGAATGTGTGATGAATGTGTATAGAATGTGTGATGAATGTGTATAGAATGTGTGATGAATGTGTGATGAATGTGTGATGAATGTGTGATGAATGTGTATAGAATGTGTGATGAATGTGTATAGAATGTGTGATTAATGTATATAGAATGTGTGATGAATGTGTATAGAATGTGTGATGAATGTGTGATGAATGTGTATAGAATGTGTGATGAATGTGTATAGAATGTGTGATGAATGTGTGATGAATGTGTATAGAATGTGTGATGAATGTGTATAGAATGTGTGATGAATGTGTATAGAATGTGTGATGAATGTGTGATGAATGTGTATAGAATGTGTGATGAATGTGTGATGAATGTGTATAGAATGTGTGATGAATGTGTGTAGAATGTGTATAGAATGTGTATAGAATGTGCATAGAATGTGTATAGAATGTGTGATGAATGTGTATAGAATGTGTGATGAATGTGTGATGAATGTGTGTAAAATGTACATGTTATTTTTGTCCTTTAAAGAGGATGGTGCTAGTAACAATAAAAAACAACAACGAATAATTAGCTAGTCGTTTTGGCTCTCAGACGATGCCCAATCTGACCCAGATCGGATCGCGTAAACAACAACAGTAATTGTGTGACGGCTGAGATAGAGGAATGTGTCCCTACAAGTTCCTGAACGGCACAACTTGGAGAGCTCAAAAAAAAAATCACCTCATAATTGAAGGCTCTTCTTCTTTGAGACATAAAAAGAGCATGGAAATTCCTTAGGAACTGTGTACACTTTGGAGGAGTGTGTGGCCACTTGGAAACATCAGTTCGACCTCTCACGGGTCAAATTAAGACCCGACATCTGTAGACACTGTGGTTTTCTGACTGCCAGCCTGCTGTACATTGTAATTTGACTGGGGCCTGTGGGTGAAGGTGGTCATAAATGTAAGTGGCTGTTGTTTATCCAGTCTGTATCTTAGTCTGAGAGAGAGAGAGAGTGTGTGTGTGTGTGTGTGTGTGTGTGTGTGTGTGTGTGTGTGTGTGTGTGTGTGTCTAAGTATGTTGATCACACTCTGAGGAAAAAAAGGCTCCATGTAGAACCAAAAAGGTATATATCGTTTAAAACCCTGTATGGTCCATTTATGAATTATGGCCTCTACTAATAAGTAGTAGCTAAGCATATAATATAATAAACTATTAAACAACGGACAAAAGAACACCAGCATAGTCTTGAGATGTCATTGTTATTATATGCAAACATAGTTTGGAAAAATGCAATTGTGGCCTCTCTTTGTTTCAATGATGACCCACGTCGATCTTTGTACCGACTCTCTGGTGGACATTCGTGCAGTCAACTCTGGCTGACATCTTACTGGAACAGTAGACCACAGTATGGGTTGTCTGGCTGACTTCTCTATGGAACAGTACAGTATGGGTTGTCTGGCTGATTTCTCTATAGAACAGTACAGTATGGGTTGTCTGGCTGACTTCTCTATAGAACAGTACAGTATGGGTTGTCTGGCTGACATCTTACTGGAACAGTAGACCACAGTATGGGTTGTCTGGCTGACTTCTCTATGGAACAGTACAGTATGGGTTGTCTGGCTGATTTCTCTATAGAACAGTACAGTATGGGTTGTTACCTGGCTGACTTCTCTATGGAACAGTACAGTATGGGTTGTCTGGCTGACTTCTCTATGGAACAGTACAGTATGGGTTGTCTGGCTGATTTCTCTATAGAACAGTACAGTATGGGTTGTCTGGCTGATTTCTCTATAGAAAAGTACAGTATGGGTTGTTACCTGGCTGACTTCTCTATAGAACAGTAGACTACAGCATGGGTTGTCTGGCTGACTTCTCTATGGAACAGTACAGTATGGGTTGTTGTCTGGCTGACTTCTCTATAGAACAGTACAGTATGGGTTGTCTGGCTGATTTCTCTATAGAACAGTACAGTATGGGTTGTTACCTGGCTGACTTCTCTATAGAACAGTACAGTATGGGTTGTCTGGCTGACATCTCTATGGAACAGTACAGTATGGGTTGTCTGGCTGATTTCTCTATAGAACAGTACAGTATGGGTTGTCTGGCTGACTTCTCTATAGAACAGTACAGTATGGGTTGTTGTCTGGCTGACTTCTCTATAGAAGAGTACAGTATGGGTTGTTGTCTGGCTGACTTCTCTATAGAACAGTACAGTATGGGTTGTTACCTGGCTGACTTCTCTATAGAACAGTACAGTATGGGTTGTCTGGCTGACATCTCTATAGAACAGTACAGTATGGGTTGTTACCTGGCTGATTTCTCTATAGAACAGTACAGTATGGGTTGTTACCTGGCTGACTTCTCTATAGAACAGTAGACCACAGTATGGGTTGTCTGGCTGACTTCTCTATGGAACAGTACAGTATGGGTTGTCTGGCTGATTTCTCTATAGAACAGTACAGTATGGGTTGTTACCTGGCTGACTTCTCTATAGAACAGTAGACTACAGCATGGGTTGTCTGGCTGACTTCTCTATGGAACAGTACAGTATGGGTTGTCTGGCTGATTTCTCTATAGAACAGTACAGTATGGGTTGTTACCTGGCTGACTTCTCTATAGAACAGTAGACTACAGCATGGGTTGTCTGGCTGACTTCTCTATGGAACAGTACAGTATGGGTTGTCTGGCTGATTTCTCTATAGAACAGTACAGTATGGGTTGTTACCTGGCTGACTTCTCTATAGAACAGTACAGTATGGGTTGTCTGGCTGATTTCTCTATAGAACAGTACAGTATGGGTTGTCTGGCTGACTTCTCTATAGAACAGTACAGTATGTGTTGTTGTCTGGCTGACTTCTCTATAGAAGAGTACAGTATGGGTTGTTGTCTGGCTGACTTCTCTATAGAACAGTACAGTATGGGTTGTTACCTGGCTGACTTCTCTATAGAACAGTACAGTATGGGTTGTTGTCTGACTTCTCTATATAACAGTACAGTATGGGTTGTTGTCTGGCTGACTTCTCTATAGAACAGTACAGCATGGGTTGTTGTCTGGCTGACTTCTCTATAGAACAGTACAGTATGGGTTGTTGTCTGGCTGACTTCTCTATAGAACAGTACAGCATGGGTTGTTGTCTGGCTGACTTCTCTATAGAACAGTACAGTATAGGTTGTCTGGCTGACTTCTCTATAGAGCAGTACAGTATGGGTTGTCTGGCTGACTTCTCTATAGAACAGTACAGTATGGGTTGTCTGGCTGACTTCTCTATGGAACAGTACAGTATGGGTTGTTGTCTGGCTGACTTCTCTATGGAACAGTACAGTATGGGTTGTCTGGCTGACTTCTCTGTGGAACAGTACAGTATGGGTTGTTACCTGGCTGACTTCTCTATAGAACAGTACAGTATGGGTTGTTACCTGGCTGACTTCTCTATGGAACAGTACAGTATGGGTTGTCTGGCTGACTTCTCTATGGAACAGTACAGTATGGGTTGTTACCTGGCTGACTTCTCTATAGAACAGTACAGTATGGGTTGTCTGGCTGACTTCTCTATGGAACAGTACAGTATGGGTTGTTACCTGGCTGACTTCTCTATAGAACAGCACAGTATGGGTTGTTGTCTGGCTTGTTCCTGAGAGGAAGAACAAAGGATAAAGAACATGAGTTAATCTTCAGAAACATGATTTGATCTGCCAGAAATTAAGACAGGATGCTATGTAGTCATGTAATTATTATGATGGCGAAGAACAGTTTACATGCAGTTGTTGTCATCAGCGTCCAATAGAGATCCTCTGCCTGTGATAGTTCTGGGTGACTGCCAGACTGCGCAAAACATATTGTGTTAAAAGTCATGGGAATCGATAACAAGGCTATTGAATCACCAAGACTTATTATAAATAATGTATTATATATAATGTAGATACCTACCTCCTCTCGGTTATCCCACTGCCAGTTACGTGCATTGAACAGAGGTCAGCAATAACTTCATGAAACACATTGCCCTCATCTGACTCCAGACGGACATAAAAGGAACAATGAGCTAATTGACAATGTCAGGCTTGGTCTGTAGATCTATTAGGCATATTCAGTAATACAAACAAGAGTTAGCCGGCTAGCTTGTAAAGTGGCTAATTAAATTAGCCTAGCTTTTTCCTGTCTCGCTAGCTAGCTAACGTTTGCTTACAAACAGTGCTCAAATTTGAGTAAACTCTATCTACAATCTATCTATCTATCTAGCCTAAAGTTTATGGTATGACTTTGGCTTCATATATTTTGAATTAAATAATCAAAACTTACATAGAAAAATGGCGTGCTTATTGGTAGGCTAGTTCAACAACCGTTCTGTTGCGTTGTCATGCTGGAATGGCAGTTGGTTTTTGAATAGGAGGAATGGCAGTTGGTTTTTGAATAGGAGGAATGGCAGTTGGTTTTTGAATAGGAGGAATGGCAGTTGGTTTTTGAATAGCAGTAAAAATTGTAATTGACATGTGGCCTTGTCTTAAAGGGGCTATCTGTTACATGTGGCCTTGTCTTAAAGGGGCTGATATGACAGGGGAAAACCAGAGGAGAATCCATCCTGAATGTTTTTTGGAGCTAACCACTCATTGAAATGGCTGTCTATGGGAAAATCAATGGAATACCTCCCAGATTGCAGTTCCCAGGGCTTCCAGTAGATGTCAACAGTCTTTAGAAAGAGTTTCAGGCTTGTTCTTTGAAAAATTAGCTAGAATCTGTAGTTATTCTAGGTGTCTCCCATTTTGCCTGCAGTATTGTGGCGCACGTGGATGAGGGCGCACACTTCGTTATTTTTCTCCGGTAATGAACATACTATCATACATACTTACATGTATCATTTATTTACATATTAGGGTACCTGAGAATTTTTTAAAAACGTTGTTTGACTTGTTTGGACTAAGTTTATTGGTAACTTTTGGGATTCCTTTGTATGCATTTTGAACGAAGGAAACCGGTGGATTATTGAATCAAGCGCGCCAACTAAACTGACTTTTCTGGGATATAAAGAAGAACTTTATCGAACACAACAACCGTTTTTTTATGTAGCTGGGACCCTTTGGATTGCAAACAGAGGAAGATCTTCAAAGGTAAGTGATTTATTTTATCTCTATTTCTGACTTTCGTGATGCCTCTGCTTGTTTGGAAAATGTTTGTAATGCTTTTGTACGCGGGGCGCTGTCCTCAGATAATCGCGTAAAGCCTTTTGGATATCCGACAAAGCGGCTGGATTAACAAGAAGTTAAGCTTTTAAATGATGTAAGACACTTGTATTTTCGTGAATGTATAATATTACGAATTTGGTATTTTGAATATACGTAAGTGAGTATATGTAAGTGAGCACTGTAACAAAACATGGTTAAAGTTATTATTTTCTGAACATGGATAGTCAATCTTTGCATCCATAGCTCTGTCTATGATTTTGAGAGTCGTTTCATTTCTTCAACCCCATCCAAATCAAATCAAATCAAATTGTATTTGTCACATACACATGGTTAGCAGATGTTAATGCGAGTGTGGCGAAATGCTTGTGCTTCTAGTTCCGACAATGCAGTAATATCCAACGAGTAATCTAACCTAACAATTCCAAAACAACTACCTTATACACATAACTGTAAAGGGATAAAGAATATGTACATAAAGATATATGAATGAGTGATGGTACAGAACGGCATAGGCAAGATGCAGTAGATGGTATCGAGTACCGTATATACATATGAGATGAGTAATGTAGGGTATGTAAACATTATATAAAGTGGCTAGTGATACATGTATTACATCCATTTTTCCATTATTAAAGTGGCTCGAGTTGAGTCAATATGTTGGCAGCAGCCACTCAATATTAGTGGTGGCTGTTTAACAGTCTGATGGCCTTGAGATAGAAGCTGTTTTTCAGTCTCTCTGTCCCAGCTTTGATGCACCTGTACTGACCTCACCTTCTGGATGATAGCGGGGTGAACAGGCAGTGGCTCGGGTGGTTGTTGTCCTTGATGATCTTTATGGCCTTCCTGTGACATCGGGTGGTGTAGGTGTCCTGGAGGGCAAGTAGTTTGCCCCCGATGATGCGTTGTGCAGACCTCACTACCCTCTGGAGAGCCTTACGGTTGTGGGCGGAGCAGTTGCCGTACCAGGCAGTGATACAGCCCGACAGGATGCTCTCGATTGTGCATCGGTAGAAGTTTGTGAGTGCTTTTGGTGACAAGCCAAATTTCTTCAGCCTGCTGAGGGTGGACTATTTCAGTTTGTCTGTGATGTGTACGCCAAGGAACTTAAAACGTACTACCCTCTCCACTAATGTCCCCTCAGCTTTTTACTGAAACGGCGGCGGAGAGAACACTTTGTTATTGTTTCGACGGCATATTGCCTGTTTAAACGGGAGATTATACTCAAGAAACAACAGTTTTTTACCTCAAAAGTATTAAAGTCTACTGGCAAGACAAGTTAACATTCCAACCCTTCGATCTGGACTGGAAAAAAGGTTCTATAGCTACACCATCGAGAGCATCCTGACTGGCTGCATCACTGCTTGGTATGACAACTGCTCGGCATCCGACCGCAAGGCGCTACAGAGGGTAGTGCGTACGGCCCAGTACATCACCGGGGCTAAGCTTCCTGCCATCCAGGACCTCTATACCAGGCAGTGTCAGAGGAAGGCACAAACATTTTCAAAGACTCGAGACACCCAAGTCATAGACTGTTCTCTCTGCTACCGCATGGTAGTCGGTACCGGATCGCCAAGTCTAGGTCCAAAAGGCTCCTTAACAGATTCTACCCCCCAAGCCATAAGACTACTGAACAGAAAATCAAAATGGCTACCCAGACTATTTACATTGACCCGATGCACATTCAAAATCAAATCAAATCAAATCAAATTTTATTTGTCACATACACATGGTTAGCAGATGTTAATGCGAGTGTAGCGAAATGCTTGTGCTTCTAGTTCCGACAATGCAGTAATAACAAGTAATCTAACTAACAATTCCAAAACTACTGTATTGTACACAGTGTAAGGGGATAAAGAATATGTACATAAGGATATATGAATGAGTGATGGTACAGAGCAGCATAGGCAAGATACAGTAGATGGTATCGAGTACAGTATGTACAAATGAGATGAGTATGTAAACAAAGTGGCATAGTATAAAGTGGCTAGTGATACATGTATTTCATAAGGATACAGTCGATGATATAGAGTACAGTATATACGTATGCATATGAGATGAATACTGTAGGGTAAGTAACATTTATATAAGGTAGCATTGTTTAAAGTGGCTAGTGATATATTTACATCACTTCCCATCAATTCCCATTATTAAAGTGGCTGGAGTTGAGTCAGTGTCAGTGTGTTGGCAGCAGCCACTCAGTGTTAGTGGTGGCTGTTTAACAGTCTGATGGCCTTGAGATAGAAGCTGTTTTTCAGTCTCTCGGTCCCAGCTTTGATGCACCTGTACTGACCTCGCCTTCTGGATGATAGCGGGGTGAACAGGCAGTGGCTCGGGTGGTTGATGTCCTTGATGATCTTTATGGCCTTCCTGTGACATCGGGTGGTGTAGGTGTCCTGGAGGGCAGGTAGTTTGCCCCCGGTGATGCGTTGTGCAGACCTCACTACCCTCTGGAGAGCCTAACGGTTGAGGGCGGTGCAGTTGCCATACCAGGCGGTGATACAGCCCGCCAGGATGCTCTCGATTGTGCATCTGTAGAAGTTTGTGAGTGCTTTTGGTGACAAGCCGAATTTCTTCAGCCTCCTGAGGTTGAAGAGGCGCTGCTGCGCCTTCTTCACGATGCTGTCTGTGTGAGTGGACCAATTCAGTTTGTCTGTGATGTGTATGCCGAGGAACTTAAAACTTCCTACCCTCTCCACTACTGTTCCATCGATGTGGATAGGGGGGTGTTCCCTCTGCTGTTTCCTGAAGTCCACAATCATCTCCTTAGTTTTGTTGACGTTGAGTGTGAGGTTATTTTCCTGACACCACACTCCGAGGGCCCTCACCTCCTCCCTGTAGGCCGTCTCGTCGTTGTTGGTAATCAAGCCTACCACTGTTGTGTCGTCCGCAAACTTGATGATTGAGTTGGAGGCGTGCGTGGCCACGCAGTCGTGGGTGAACAGGGAGTACAGGAGAGGGCTCAGAACGCACCCTTGTGGGGCCCCAGTGTTGAGGATCAGCGGGGAGGAGATGTTGTTGCCTACCCTCACCACCTGGGGGCGGCCCGTCAGGAAGTCCAGTACCCAGTTGCACAGGGCGGGGTCGAGACCCAGGGTCTCGAGCTTGATGACGAGCTTGGAGGGTACTATGGTGTTGAATGCCGAGCTGTAGTCGATGAACAGCATTCTCACATAGGTATTCCTCTTGTCCAGATGGGTTAGGGCAGTGTGCAGTGTGGTTGAGATTGCATCGTCTGTGGACCTATTTGGGCGGTAAGCAAATTGGAGTGGGTCTAGGGTGTCAGGTAGGGTGGAGGTGATATGGTCCTTGACTAGTCTCTCAAAGCACTTCATGATGACGGATGTGAGTGCTACGGGGCGGTAGTCGTTTAGCTCAGTTACCTTAGCTTTCTTGGGAACAGGAACAATGGTGGCCCTCTTGAAGCATGTGGGAACAGCAGATTGGTATAGGGATTGATTGAATATGTCCGTAAACACACCGGCCAGCTGGTCTGCGCATGCTCTGAGGGCGCGGCTGGGGATGCCGTCTGGGCCTGCAGCCTTGCGAGGGTTAACACGTTTAAATGTCTTACTCACCTCGGCTGCAGTGAAGGAGAGACCGCATGTTTTCGTTGCAGGCCGTGTCAGTGGCACTGCATTGTCGTCAAAGCGGGCAAAAAAGTTATTTAGTCTGCCTGGGAGCAAGACAACCTGGTCCGTGACTGGGCTGGATTTCTTCCTGTAGTCCGTGATTGACTGTAGACCCTGCCACATGCCTCTTGTGTCTGAGCCGTTGAATTGAGATTCTACTTTGTCTCTGTACTGGCGCTTAGCTTGTTTGATAGCCTTGCGGAGGGAATAGCTGCACTGATTGTATTCGGTCATGTTACCAGACACCTTGCCCTGATTAAAAGCAGTGGTTCGCGCTTTCAGTTTCACACGAATGCTGCCATCAATCCAAGGTTTCTGGTTAGGGAATGTTTTAATCGTTGCTATGGGAACGACATCTTCAACGCACGTTCTAATGAACTCGCACACCGAATCAGCGTATTCGTCAATGTTGTTATCTGACGCAATACGAAACATCTCCCAGTCCACGTGAGGGAAGCAGTCTTGGAGTGTGGAGTCAGCTTGGTCGGACCAGCGTTGGACAGACCTCAGCGTGGGAGCCTCTTGTTTTAGTTTCTGTCTGTAGGCAGGGATCAACAAAATGGAGTCGTGGTCAGCTTTTCCGAAAGGGGGGCGGGGCAGGGCCTTATACTCTACCCACACGCTCACACATACTTACACTGACACTCCAACACACACACGCACGCACACACACATGCTGATGCTACTCTGTTTATAGTCTCTCCTGACTGACTAGTCCCTTTACCCTTACCTAAATACAGAATACCAGTCAATAGTTTGGACACACCTATTAATTCCAAGGTTTTTATTATTATTATTTTTTTTTTTTTTTTACAATTTTCTACATTGTAGAATAATAGCGAAAACATAAAAACTTTGAAATAACACATATTGAATAATGTAGTAACAACAAAAGTGTTAAATAAATCAATATATATTTGAAACAATATTCAAACCTTTGACTAGTTCTGTACATATTACCTCAACTACCTCGTACCCCTGCACATTGCCTTGGTAGTGGTGCTCCTTGTATATAGTCTCATTATTACCTCAACTACCTCATTATTACCTCAACTACCTCGTACCCCTGCACATTGCCTTGGTAGTGGTACTCCTTGTCTATAGTCGCGTTATTTGAGTGTGTTACCATTTACTTTTTTAACTCTTCTTCGTTGGTTTTAAGGGCTCTGTAAAGTCTACACCTGTTATATTCAGAGCATGTGACCAATGCAATTTGATTTGATTGTGTAGATTCAGCGTCAAACCCCCAAAAATGGAAAAAGATAAGAATAGAATAAGAAGTGTGCTTATCTGTTCTTTAGAAGGATTGCGTGTGCGTGTGCAGTATTAGTAGAATACACCATCATTTGTAGACCAGAATGATTATTTTAAAGCTGTGTCAGTTGAAGAGTGTCAGTTGAAGAGAATTCAGTCCGGGGCTCTCGCTTTGTAACTAAACGAGCTTTGTCTCCAGCATGGATTTTGGATTCAATGCTCAGACTTGCTCAGAGGACGGAGTGTGTGCATGTGTGACCGAGAGTGTGAGACAGTGGCGTGTGGGAGATAGAGAGAGCCAGCTCAATGTTGAATAAACTGAATTTAACCACTTCTGTGAAAACACTAAAACAAACAACACGAAGAGTTCTTTCCAAAACAGAGTGCACAACTTCTACAATCTTTCTGTCTCTATAACAAAGAACAAACATCAAAAACATATACTGTTCATACAGTATACTACTGTTCAAAAGTTTGGGGTCACTTAGAAATGTCTTTGTTTTTGAAAGAAAATAAAATATTTTGTCCATTAAAATAACATTGATCAGAAATACAGTGTAGACATTGTTAATGTTGTAAATGACTATTGTAGCTGGAAATGACTGATTTTTAATGGAATATCTATATAGGTGTACAGAGGCCCATTATCAGCAACCATCACTCCTGTGTTCCAATGGCACGTTGTGTTTGCTAATCCAAGTTTATCCTTTTAAAAGGGTAATAGATCATTAGAAAGCCCTTTTTGCCATTATGTTAGCACAGCTGAAAACTGTTTTGCTGATAAAAGAAGCATTAAAACTGGCCTTCTTTAGACTAGTTGAATATCTGGAGCATCAGCATTTGTTCAGGCTCAAAATGGCCAAAAACAAAGACCTTTCTTCTGAAACTCATCAGTCTATTCTTGTTCTGAGAAATGAAGGCTATTCCATGCGAGAAATTGCCAAGAAACTGAATATCTCAAAATGGCCAGAAAGAAAAATACTTTCTATACTTTCTCCCCCTCTTCATTCTCTATCTCTCCCTCCCCCTCTCTCTAGCTCCCTCTCTCTCTCCTTCCCTGTCTCTCCACCTCTCCTTCCCTCCTTCCCTCCCCCTCTTTATCTCTCTCTCCTTCATTCTCTATCTCTCCCTCACCCATCTCTCTAGCTCCCTCTCTCTCTCCTTCCCTGTCTCTCCATCTCTCCTTCCCTCCCCCCTCTCTCTCTCTATCTCCCTCTCTCTCTCCTTCCCTGTCTCTCCACCTCTCCTTCCCTCCTTCCCTCCCCCCTCTTTCTCCCTAGCTCCTCTCTCTCCTTCCCCTCTCGCTTTCTTTTTCTCCATCTCTCTCTATCTCTCCTTCCCTCTCCTGCTCCCACTTCTCTCTCTCTGTCTCTCTCTTGCTCCCTCTCACTTTAACTCTCTCTCGCTCTCTCTCCCTCCCCCCCTCTCTATCTGTCTCTCTCTTGCTCCCTCTCTCTTTCCTTCTCGCTCTCTCTCCCTCTCCCCTCTCTCTCTGTCTTGCCCTCTCAAATCAACTAAATTCAAAGGTCTTTATTGGCATGGGAAACATATCTTAACATTGCCAAAGCAATGTAAACATTACACTCACCAAATTGCCAAAACAATAAAGACACTTCAAATGTCGTATTTCAGTTACGAGTCCAACGCTCTAACCACTACACTCTAACCACTAGGCTACCTGCCGTCCCTACACTCTAACCACTAGGCTACCTGCCGTCCCTACACTCTGACCACTAGGCTACCTGCCGTCCCTACACTCTGACCACTAGGCTACCTGCCGTCCCTACACTCTGACCACTAGGCTACCTGCCGTCCCTACACTCTAACCACTAGGCTACCTGCCGTCCCTACACTCTAACCACTAGGCTACCTGCCGTCCCTACACTCTAACCACTAGGCTACCTGCCGTCCCTACACTCTAACCACTTGGCTAACTGCGGTCCCTACACTCTAACCTCTAGGCTACCTGCCGCCCCTACACTCTAACCACTAGGCTACCTGCCGTCCCTACACTCTAACCACTAGGCTACCTGCCGTCCCTACACTCTAACCACTAGGCTACCTGCCGTCCCTACACTATAACCACTAGGCTACCTGCCATCCCAACACTCTAACCACTAGGCTACCTGCCGTCCCTACACTCTAACCACTAGGCTACCTGCCGTCCCTACACTATAACCAGTAGGCTACCTGCCATCCCAACACTCTAACCACTAGGCTACCTGCCGTCCCTACACTCTAACCACTAGGCTACCTGCCGCCCCTACACTCTAACCTCTAGGCTACCTGCCGCCCCTACACTCTAACCACTAGGCTACCTGCCGTCCCTACACTCTAACCACTAGGCTACCTGCCGTCCCTACACTCTAACCACTAGGCTACCTGCCGTCCCTACACTATAACCACTAGGCTACCTGCCATCCCAACACTCTAACCACTAGGCTACCTGCCGTCCCTACACTCTAACCACTAGGCTACCTGCCGCCCCTACACTCTAACCACTAGGCTACCTGCCGTCCCTAAACTCTAACCACTAGGCTACCTGCCGTCCCTACACTCTAACCACTAGGCTACCTGCCGTCCCTACACTATAACCACTAGGCTACCTGCCATCCCAACACTCTAACCACTAGGCTACCTGCCGTTCCTACACTCTAACCACTAGGCTACCTGCCGCCCCTACACTCTAACCACTAGGCTACCTGCCGTCCCTACACTCTAACCACTAGGCTACCTGCCGTCCCTACACTCTAACCACTAGGCTACCTGCCGTCCCTACACTCTAACCACGAGGCTACCTGCGGTCCCTACACTCTAGCCTCTAGGCTACCTGCCGTCCCTACACTCTAACCACTACACTCTAACCACTAGGCAACCTTCCGCCCCTACAATCTAACCTCTAGGCTACCTGCGGTCCCTACACTCTAGCCTCTAGGCTACCTGCCGTCCCTACACTCTAACCACTACACTCTAACCACTAGGCAACCTGCCGTCCCTACACTCTAAACACTTGGCTAACTGCGGTCCCTACACTCTAAGCTCTAGGCTACCTGCCGCCCCTACACTCTAACTACTAGGCTACCTGCTGTCCCTACACTCTAACAACTAGGCTACCTGCCGTCCCTACACTCTAACCACTAGGCTACCTGCCGTCCCTACACTCTAACCACTAGGCTACCTGCCGTCCTTACACTCTAACCGCTAGGCTACCTGCCGTCCCTACACTCTAACCACTAGGCTACCTGCCGTCCCTACACTCTAACCGCTAGGCTACCTGCTGTCCCTACACTCTAACCACGAGGCTACCTGCCGCCCCTACACTCTAACAACTAGGCAACCTGCCGCCCCTACACTCTAACCTCTAGGCTACCTGCGGTCCTTACACTCTAGCCACTAGGCTACCTGCCGTCCCTACACTCTAACCACTTGGCTAACTGCGGTCCCTACACTCTAACCTCTAGGCTACCTGCGGTCCTTACACTCTAGCCACTAGGCTACCTGCCGCCCCTACACTCTAACCACTAGGCTACCTGCCGTCCCTACACTCTAACCACTAGGCTACATGCCGCCCCTACACTCTAACAACTAGGCAACCTGCCGCCCCTACACTCTAACCTCTAGGCTACCTGCGGTCCTTACACTCTAGCCACTAGGCTACCTGCCGTCCCTACCCTCTAACCACTACACTCTAACCACTAGGTAACCTGCCGTCCCTACACTCTAACCACTTGGCTAACTGCGGTCCCTACACTCTAACCTCTAGGCTACCTGCGGTCCTTACACTCTAGCCACTAGGCTACCTGCCGTCCCTACACTCTAACCACTACACTCTAACCACTAGGCAACCTGCCGTCCCTACACTCTAACCACTTGGCTAACTGCGGTCCCTACACTCTAACCTCTAGGCTACCTGCCGCCCCTACACTCTAACCACTAGGCTACCTGCCGTCCCTACACTCTAACCACTAGGCTACCTGCCGCCCCTACACTCTAACCACTAGGCTACCTGCCGTCCCTAAACTCTAACCACTAGGCTACCTGCCGTCCCAACACTCTAACCACTAGGCTACCTGCCGTCCCTACACTCTAACCACTAGTATACCTGCCGTCCCTACACTCTAACCACTAGTCTACATGCCGTCCCTACACTCTAACCAATAGGCTACCTGCCGTCCCTAAACTCTAACCACTAGGCTACCTGCCGTTCCTACACTCTAACCACTAGGCTACCTGCCGTCCCTACACTCTAACCACTAGGCTACCTGCCGTCCCTACACTCTAACCACTATGCTACCTGCCGTCCCAACACTCTAACCACTAGGCTACCTGCCGTCCCTATACTCTAACCACTAGGCTACCTGCCGTCCCTACACTCTAACCACTAGGCTACCTGCCGTCTCTACACTCTAACCACTAGGCAACCTGCCGTCCCTACACTCTAACCACTAGGCTACCTGCCGTCCCTACACTCTAACCACTAGGCTACCTGCCGTCCCTACACTCTAACCACTAGGCTACCTGCCGTCCCTACACTCTAACCACTAGGCTACCTGCCGTCCCTACACTCTAACCACTAGGCTACCTGCCGTCCCTACACTCTAACCACGAGGCTACCTGCGGTCCCTACACTCTAGCCTCTAGGCTACCTGCCGTCCCTACACTCTAACCACTACACTCTAACCACTAGGCAACCTTCCGCCCCTACAATCTAACCTCTAGGCTACCTGCGGTCCCTACACTCTAGCCTCTAGGCTACCTGCCGTCCCTACACTCTAACCACTACACTCTAACCACTAGGCAACCTGCCGTCCCTACACTCTAAACACTTGGCTAACTGCGGTCCCTACACTCTAAGCTCTAGGCTACCTGCCGCCCCTACACTCTAACTACTAGGCTACCTGCTGTCCCTACACTCTAACAACTAGGCTACCTGCCGTCCCTACACTCTAACCACTAGGCTACCTGCCGTCCCTACACTCTAACCACTAGGCTACCTGCCGTCCTTACACTCTAACCGCTAGGCTACCTGCCGTCCCTACACTCTAACCACTAGGCTACCTGCCGTCCCTACACTCTAACCGCTAGGCTACCTGCTGTCCCTACACTCTAACCACGAGGCTACCTGCCGCCCCTACACTCTAACAACTAGGCAACCTGCCGCCCCTACACTCTAACCTCTAGGCTACCTGCGGTCCTTACACTCTAGCCACTAGGCTACCTGCCGTCCCTACACTCTAACCACTTGGCTAACTGCGGTCCCTACACTCTAACCTCTAGGCTACCTGCGGTCCTTACACTCTAGCCACTAGGCTACCTGCCGCCCCTACACTCTAACCACTAGGCTACCTGCCGTCCCTACACTCTAACCACTAGGCTACATGCCGCCCCTACACTCTAACAACTAGGCAACCTGCCGCCCCTACACTCTAACCTCTAGGCTACCTGCGGTCCTTACACTCTAGCCACTAGGCTACCTGCCGTCCCTACCCTCTAACCACTACACTCTAACCACTAGGTAACCTGCCGTCCCTACACTCTAACCACTTGGCTAACTGCGGTCCCTACACTCTAACCTCTAGGCTACCTGCGGTCCTTACACTCTAGCCACTAGGCTACCTGCCGTCCCTACACTCTAACCACTACACTCTAACCACTAGGCAACCTGCCGTCCCTACACTCTAACCACTTGGCTAACTGCGGTCCCTACACTCTAACCACTAGGCTACCTGCCGCCCCTACACTCTAACCACTAGGCTACCTGCCGTCCCTACACTCTAACCACTAGGCTACCTGCCGCCCCTACACTCTAACCACTAGGCTACCTGCCGTCCCTAAACTCTAACCACTAGGCTACCTGCCGTCCCAACACTCTAACCACTAGGCTACCTGCCGTCCCTACACTCTAACCACTAGTATACCTGCCGTCCCTACACTCTAACCACTAGTCTACATGCCGTCCCTACACTCTAACCAATAGGCTACCTGCCGTCCCTAAACTCTAACCACTAGGCTACCTGCCGTTCCTACACTCTAACCACTAGGCTACCTGCCGTCCCTACACTCTAACCACTAGGCTACCTGCCGCCCCTACACTCTAACCACTAGGCTACCTGCCGTCCCACACTCTAACCACTAGGCTACCTGCCGTCCCTACACTCTAACCACTAGGCTACCTGCCGTCCCTACACTCTAACCACTAGGCTACCTGCCGTCCCTACACTCTAACCACTAGGCTACCTGCCGTCCCTACATTCTAACCACTAGGCTACCTGCCGTCCCTACACTCTAACCACTAGGCTACCTGCCGTCCCTACATTCTAACCACTAGGCTACCTGCCGTCCCTACACTCTAACCACTAGGCTACCTGCCGTCCCTACACTCTAACCACTAGGCTACCTGCCGTCCCTACATTCTATCCACTAGGCTACCTGCCGTCCCTACACTCTAACCACTAGGCTACATGCCGTCCCTACATTCTAACCACTAGGCTACCTGCCGTCCCTACACTCTAACCACTAGGCTACCTGCCGTCCCTCCACTCTAACCACTAGGCTACCTGCCGTCCCTACACTCTAACCACTAGGCTACCTGCCGCCCCTACACTCTAACCACTAGGCTACCTGCCGCCCCTACACTCTAACCACTAGGCTACCTGCCGTCCCTACATTCTAACCACTAGGCTACCTGCCGTCCCTCCACTCTAACCACTAGGCTACCTGCCGTCCCTACACTCTAACCACTAGGCTACCTGCCGCCCCTACACTCTAACCACTAGGCTACCTGCCGCCCCTACACTCTAACCACTAGGCTACCTGCCGTCCCTACACTCTAACCACTAGGCTACCTGCCGTCCCTACACTCTAACCACTAGGCTACCTGCCGTCCCTACATTCTAACCACTAGGCTACCTGCCGTCCCTCCACTCTAACCACTAGGCTACCTGCCGTCCCTACATTCTAACCACTAGGCTACCTGCCGTCCCTCCACTCTAACCACTAGGCTACCTGCCGTCCCTCCACTCTAACCACTAGGCTACCTGCCGTCCCTACACTCTAACCACTAGGCTACCTGCCGCCCCTACACTCTAACCACTAGGCTACCTGCCGCCCCTACACTCTAACCACTAGGCTACCTGCCGTCCCTACACTCTAACCACTAGGCTACCTGCCGTCCCTACACTCTAACCACTAGGCTACCTGCCGTCCCTACACTCTAACCACTAGGCTACCTGCCGTCCCTCCACTCTAACCACTAGGCTACCTGCCGTCCCTACACTCTAACCACTAGGCTACCTGCCGCCCCTACACTCTAACCACTAGGCTACCTGCCGTCCCTACACTCTAACCACTAGGCTACCTGCCGTCCCTACATTCTAACCACTAGGCTACCTGCCGTCCCTCCACTCTAACCACTAGGCTACCTGCCGTCCCTACATTCTAACCACTAGGCTACCTGCCGTCCCTCGACTCTAACCACTAGGCTACCTGCCGTCCCTACACTCTAACCACTAGGCTACCTGCCGCCCCTACACTCTAACCACTAGGCTACCTGCCGCCCCTACACTCTAACCACTAGGCTACCTGCCGTCCCTACACTCTAACCACTAGGCTACCTGCCGTCCCTACACTCTAACCACTAGGCTACCTGCCGTCCCTACATTCTAACCACTAGGCTACCTGCCGTCCCTCCACTCTAACCACTAGGCTACCTGCCGTCCCTACATTCTAACCACTAGGCTACCTGCCGTCCCTCCACTCTAACCACTAGGCTACCTGCCGTCCCTACACTCTAACCACTAGGCTACCTGCCGTCCCTACGTTCTAACCACTAGGCTACCTGACGCCCCTACACTCTAACCACTAGGCTACCTGACGCCCCTACACTCTAACCACTAGGCTTCCTGCCGCCATATCTATATCAGTGTTGTAACGATGTGCAAATAGTTAAACAACAAAAAGGAAAATAAATGAACATGAATATGGTTTGAGAGGGTGAAGGAGAGAGAGATGAAGAGGGGGAGAAAGTATAGAGATGTGTCTGTGAGACAGCAGGAAGGGGATGTTTGTGTGTGTGTGAGTGTGTGAGTGTGTGAGTGTGTGTGTGTGTGTTTGTGTGTGTGTATGTGAGTGTGAGTGTGCGTGTGTGTGCGTGTGTGTGTGTGTGTGTGTGCGAGTGTGTGTGTGTGTGTGTGAGCGTGTGTCAGCGTGTGTGTGTGTGAGCGTGTGTCAGCGTGTGTGTGTGTGTGTGTGTTTGTGTGTGTGTGTGAGTATGTGTGCGTGCGTGCGTGCGTGCGTGCGTGCGTGCGTGAGTGAGTGCGAGTGCGAGTGCGTGTGCGTGTGCGTGTGCGTGTGTGAGTGTGTGAGTGTGTGAGTGTGTGAGTGTGTGTGTGTGTCAGCGTGTGTGAGTGTCAGCGTGTGTGAGTGTGAGCTTGTGTGTGTGTGTGTGTGTGAGTGTGTGTGAGTGTGAGTGCGTGCGTGCGTGCGTGAGTGAGCGTGTGTGTATGAGCGTGTGTGTGTGAGCGTGTGTGAGCGTGTGTGTGTGAGCGTGTGTGTGTGTGTGTGTGTGAGCGTGTGTGTGTGAGCTTGTGTGTGTGTGAGCGTGTGTGTGTGAGTGTGAGTGAGTGAGTGAGTGAGTGAGTGAGTGAGTGAGTGAGTGTGCGTGCGTGCGCGTGTGTGTGTGCGTGTGTGTGTGTGTGTGTGAGTTTGAGTGTGAGTGAGTGAGTGAGTGAGTGAGTGAGTGTGCGTGCGTGTGCGTGTGTGTGTGTGTTTGTGTGTGAGCGTGTGTGTGTGAGCGTGTGAGTGTGTGTGTGTGTGTGTGTGAGTGTGTGTGTGTGTGTGTGTGTGTATGAGAATGTTAATTTATAGGGACACTGAAATTATCATGTGAGATAACATGTTCATTATTTGATAAGTTAATGATAAATAGTATTTGAATAATACCTTGAGGAATTACTTATTGGACGTACTGGTAACATGCTGGTATGATACTGTAGTGTGTATTACTTATTGAACATACTGGTATTATACTGTATTACCTACTGAACATACTGGTATTATACTGTATTACCTCCTGAACATACTGGTATTA
>NW_027258839.1:0-51860 GCF_045791955.1 Oncorhynchus clarkii lewisi | reverse complement strand
CTAGCTGCTGCATTGGCAGGAACTAATGGGGATCCATAATAAACCACGGGAAGAGTAGCTGCTGCCTTGGCAGGAACTAATGGGGATCCATAAAAAACCTCAGGAAGACTAGCTGCTGCCTTGGCAGGAACTAATGGGGATCCATAATAAACCCCAGGAAGAGTAGCTGCTGCCTTATCAGGAACTAATGGGGTTCCATAATAAACCTCAGGAAGAGTAGCTGCTGCCTTGGCAGGAACTAATGGGGACCCATAATAAACCCCAGGAAGACTAGCTGCTGCCTTGGCAGGAACTAATGGGGATCCATAATAAACCCCAGGAAGGCTAGCTGCTGCCTTGGCAGGAACTAATGGAGATCCATAATATACCCCAGGAAGACTAGCTGCTGCCTTGGCAGGAACTAATGGGGTTCCATAATAAACCTCAGGAAGAGTAGCTGCTGCCTTGGCAGGAACTAATGGGGATCCATAATAAACCCCAGGAAGACTAGCTGCTGCCTTGGCAGGAACTAATGGGGATCCATAATAAACCCCAGGAAAAGTAGCTGCTGCCTTGGCAGGAACTAATGGGGATCCATAATAAACCCCAGGAAAAGTAGCTGCTGCCTTGGCAGGAACTAATGGGGATCCATAATAAACCCCAGGAAGAGTAGCTGCTGCCTTGGCAGGAACTAATGGGGATCCATAATAAACCACAGGAAGACTAGCTGCTGCCTTGGCAGGAACTACTGGGGATCCATAATAAACCCCAGGAAGAGTAGCTGCTGCCATGGCAGAAACTAATGGGGATCCATAATAAACACCAGGAAGACTAGCTGCTGCCTTATCAGGAACTAATGGGGATCCATAATAAACCCCAGGAAGAGTAGCTGCTGCATTGGCAGGAACTAATGGGGTTCCATAATAAACCCCAGGAAGAGTAGTTGCTGCCTTGGCAGGAACTAATGGGGATCCATAATAAACCCCAAGAAGAGTAGCTGCTGCCTTGGCAGGAACCAATGGGGATCCATAATACACCTCAGGAAGAGTAGCTGCTGCCTTGGCAGGAACTAATGGGGGTCCAATATAAACCCCAGGAAGAGTAGCTGCTGCCTTGGCAGGAACTAATGGGGATCCATAATAAACCCAGGAAGAGTAGCTGCTGCCTTGGCAGGAACTAATGGAGATCCATAATAAACCACAGGAAGAGTAGCTGCTGTCTTGGCAGGAACTAATGGGGGTCCATAATAAACCCCAGGAAGAGTAGCTGCTGCCTTGGCAGGAACTAATGGGGATCCATAATAAACTCCAGGAAGAGTAGCTGCTGCCTTGGCAGGAACTAATGGGGATCCATAATAAACCCCAGGAAGAGTAGCTGCTGCCTTGGCAGGAACTAATGGGGATCCATAATAAACCACAGGAAAAGTAGCTGCTGCCTTGGCAGGAACTAATGGGGATCCATAATAAACCCCAGGAAGAGTAGCTGCTGCCTTGGCAGGAACTAATGGGGATCCATAATAAACCACAGGAAGACTAGCTGCTGCCTTGGCAGGAACTAATGGGGATCCATAATAAACCCCAGGAAGACTAGCTGCTGCCTTGGCAGGAACTAATGGGGATCCATAATAAACCCCAGGAAGACTAGCTGCTGCCTTGGCAGGAACTAATGGGGATCGATGATAAACCCCAGGAAGACTAGCTGCTGCCTTGGCAGGAACTAATGGGGATCCATAATAAACCCCAGGAAGACGAGCTGCTGCCTTGGCAGGAACTAATGGGGATCCATAATAAACCCCAGGAAGACTAGATGCTGCCTTGGCAGGAACTAATGGGGATCCATAATAAACCCCAGGAAGAGTAGCTGCTGCCTTGGCAGAAATTAATGGGGGTCCATAATAAACCCCAGGAAGAGTAGCTGCTGCCTTGGCAGGAACTAATGGGGATCCATAATAAACCCCAGGAAGAGTAGCTGCTGCCTTGGCAGGAACTAATGGGGATCCATAATAAACCACAGGAAAAGTAGCTGCTGTCTTGGCAGGAACTAATGGGGGTCCATAATAAACCCCAGGGAGAGTAGCTGCTGCCTTGGCAGGAACTAATGGGGATCCATAATAAACTCCAGGAAGAGTAGCTGCTGCCTTGGCAGGAACTAATGGGGATCCATACTAAACCACAGGAAGAGCAGCTGCTGTCTTGGCAGGAACTAACAGGGATCCATAATAAACCCCAGGAAGACTAGCTGCTGCATTGGCAGGAACTAATGGGGATCCATAATAAACCACGGGAAGAGTAGCTGCTGCCTTGGCAGGAACTAATGGGGATCCATAAAAAACCTCAGGAAGACTAGCTGCTGCCTTGGCAGGAACTAATGGGGATCCATAATAAACCCCAGGAAGAGTAGCTGCTGCCTTATCAGGAACTAATGGGGTTCCATAATAAACCTCAGGAAGAGTAGCTGCTGCCTTGGCAGGAACTAATGGGGACCCATAATAAACCCCAGGAAGACTAGCTGCTGCCTTGGCAGGAACTAATGGGGATCCATAATAAACCCCAGGAAGGCTAGCTGCTGCCTTGGCAGGAACTAATGGAGATCCATAATATACCCCAGGAAGACTAGCTGCTGCCTTGGCAGGAACTAATGGGGTTCCATAATAAACCTCAGGAAGAGTAGCTGCTGCCTTGGCAGGAACTAATGGGGATCCATAATAAACCCCAGGAAGACTAGCTGCTGCCTTGGCAGGAACTAATGGGGATCCATAATAAACCCCAGGAAAAGTAGCTGCTGCCTTGGCAGGAACTAATGGGGATCCATAATAAACCCCAGGAAAAGTAGCTGCTGCCTTGGCAGGAACTAATGGGGATCCATAATAAACCCCAGGAAGAGTAGCTGCTGCCTTGGCAGGAACTAATGGGGATCCATAATAAACCACAGGAAGACTAGCTGCTGCCTTGGCAGGAACTACTGGGGATCCATAATAAACCCCAGGAAGAGTAGCTGCTGCCATGGCAGAAACTAATGGGGATCCATAATAAACACCAGGAAGACTAGCTGCTGCCTTATCAGGAACTAATGGGGATCCATAATAAACCCCAGGAAGAGTAGCTGCTGCATTGGCAGGAACTAATGGGGTTCCATAATAAACCCCAGGAAGAGTAGTTGCTGCCTTGGCAGGAACTAATGGGGATCCATAATAAACCCCAAGAAGAGTAGCTGCTGCCTTGGCAGGAACCAATGGGGATCCATAATACACCTCAGGAAGAGTAGCTGCTGCCTTGGCAGGAACTAATGGGGGTCCAATATAAACCCCAGGAAGAGTAGCTGCTGCCTTGGCAGGAACTAATGGGGATCCATAATAAACCCAGGAAGAGTAGCTGCTGCCTTGGCAGGAACTAATGGAGATCCATAATAAACCACAGGAAGAGTAGCTGCTGTCTTGGCAGGAACTAATGGGGGTCCATAATAAACCCCAGGAAGAGTAGCTGCTGCCTTGGCAGGAACTAATGGGGATCCATAATAAACTCCAGGAAGAGTAGCTGCTGCCTTGGCAGGAACTAATGGGGATCCATACTAAACCACAGGAAGAGTAGCTGCTGTCTTGGCAGGAACTAATGGGGATCCATAATAAACCACAGGAAGACTAGCTGCTGCCTTGGCAGGAACTACTGGGGATCCATAATAAACCCCAGGAAGAGTAGCTGCTGCCATGGCAGAAACTAATGGGGATCCATAATAAACACCAGGAAGACTAGCTGCTGCCTTATCAGGAACTAATGGGGATCCATAATAAACCCCAGGAAGAGTAGCTGCTGCATTGGCAGGAACTAATGGGGTTCCATAATAAACCCCAGGAAGAGTAGTTGCTGCCTTGGCAGGAACTAATGGGGATCCATAATAAACCCCAAGAAGAGTAGCTGCTGCCTTGGCAGGAACCAATGGGGATCCATAATACACCTCAGGAAGAGTAGCTGCTGCCTTGGCAGGAACTAATGGGGGTCCAATATAAACCCCAGGAAGAGTAGCTGCTGCCTTGGCAGGAACTAATGGGGATCCATAATAAACCCAGGAAGAGTAGCTGCTGCCTTGGCAGGAACTAATGGGGATCCATAATAAACCACAGGAAGAGTAGCTGCTGTATTGGCAGGAGCTAATGGGGGTCCATAATAAACCCCAGGAAGAGTAGCTGCTGCCTTGGCAGGAACTAATGGAGATCCATTATAAACTCCAGGAAGAGTAGCTGCTGCCTTGGCAGGAACTAATGGGGATCCATACTAAACCACAGGAAGAGTAGCTGCTGTCTTGGCAGGAACTAATGGGGATCCATAATAAACCCCAGGAAGACTAGCTGCTGCCTTGGCAGGAACTAATGGGGATCCATAATAAACCACGGGAAGAGTAGCTGCTGTCTTGGCAGGAACTATTGGGGATCCATAATAAACCCCAGGAAGACTAGCTGCTGCCCTTGCAGGAACTAATGGGGATCCATAATAAACCCCAGGAAGAGTAGCTGCTGCCTTGGCAGAAACTAATGGGGATCCATAATAAACGCCAGGAAGACTAGCTGCTGCCTTATCAGGAAGTAATGGGGTTCCATAATAAAACTAAGGAAGAGTAGCTGCTGCCTTGGCAGGAACTAATGGGGATCCATAATAAACCCCAGGAAGACTAGCTGCTGCCTTGGCAGGAACTAATGGGGATCCATAATAAACCCCAGGAAGACAAGCTGCTGCCTTGGCAGGAACTAATGGGGATCCATAATAAACCCCAGGAAGAGTAGCTGCTGCCTTGGCAGGAACTAATGGGGATCCATAATAAACCCCAGGAAAAGTAGCTGCTGCCTTGGCAGGAACTAATGGGGATCCATAATAAACCCCAGGAAGACTAGCTGCTGCCTTGGCAGGAACTAATGGAGATCCATAATAAACCCCAGGAAGACTAGCTGCTGCCTTGGCAGGAACTAATGGGGTTCCATAATAAACCTCAGGAAGAGTAGCTGCTGCCTTGGCAGGAACTAATGGGGATCCATAATAAACCCCAGGAAGACTAGCTGCTGCCTTGGCAGGAACTAATGGGGATCCATAATAAACCCCAGGAAGACAAGCTGCTGCCTTGGCAGGAACTAATGGGGATCCATAATAAACCCCAGGAAGAGTAGCTGCTGCCTTGGCAGGAACTAATGGGGATCCATAATAAACCCCAGGAAGAGTAGCTGCTGCCTTGGCAGGAACTAATGGGGATCCATAATAAACCCCAGGAAGAGTAGCTGCTGCCTTGGCAGGAACTAATGGGGATCCATAATAAACCACAGGAAAAGTAGCTGCTGCCTTGGCAGGAACTAATGGGGATCCATAATAAACCCCAGGAAGAGTAGCTGCTGCCTTGGCAGGAACTAATGGGGATCCATAATAAACCACAGGAAGACTAGCTGCTGCCTTGGCAGGAACTAATGGGGATCCATAATAAACCCCAGGAAGACTAGCTGCTGCCTTGGCAGGAACTAATGGGGATCCATAATAAACCCCAGGAAGACTAGCTGCTGCCTTGGCAGGAACTAATGGGGATCGATGATAAACCCCAGGAAGACTAGCTGCTGCCTTGGCAGGAACTAATGGGGATCCATAATAAACCCCAGGAAGACGAGCTGCTGCCTTGGCAGGAACTAATGGGGATCCATAATAAACCCCAGGAAGACTAGATGCTGCCTTGGCAGGAACTAATGGGGATCCATAATAAACCCCAGGAAGAGTAGCTGCTGCCTTGGCAGAAACTAATGGGGGTCCATGATAAACCCCAGGAAGAGTAGCTGCTGCCTTGGCAGGAACTAATGGGGATCCATAATAAACCCCAGGAAGAGTAGCTGCTGCCTTGGCAGGAACTAATGGGGATCCATAATAAACCACAGGAAAAGTAGCTGCTGTCTTGGCAGGAACTAATGGGGGTCCATAATAAACCCCAGGGAGAGTAGCTGCTGCCTTGGCAGGAACTAATGGGGATCCATAATAAACTCCAGGAAGAGTAGCTGCTGCCTTGGCAGGAACTAATGGGGATCCATACTAAACCACAAGAAGAGCAGCTGCTGTCTTGGCAGGAACTAACGGGGATCCATAATAAACCCCAGGAAGACTAGCTGCTGCCTTGGCAGGAACTTATGGGGATCCATAATAAACCACGGGAAGAGTAGCTGCTGCCTTGGCAGGAACTAATGGGGATCCATAATAAACCTCAGGAAGACTAGCTGCTGCCTTGGCAGGAACTAATGGGGATCCATAATAAACCCCAGGAAGAGTAGCTGCTGCCTTATCAGGAACTAATGGGGTTCCATAATAAACCTCAGGAAGAGTAGCTGCTGCCTTGGCAGGAACTAATGGGGATCCATAATAAACCCCAGGAAGACTAGCTGCTGCCTTGGCAGGAACTAATGGGGATCCATAATAAACCCCAGGAAGACTAGCTGCTGCCTTGGCAGGAACTAATGGAGATCCATAATATACCCCAGGAAGACTAGCTGCTGCCTTGGCAGGAACTAATGGGGTTCCATAATAAACCTCAGGAAGAGTAGCTGCTGCCTTGGCAGGAACTAATGGGGATCCATAATAAACCCCAGGAAGACTAGCTGCTGCCTTGGCAGGAACTAATGGGGATCCATAATAAACCCCAGGAAAAGTAGCTGCTGCCTTGGCAGGAACTAATGGGGATCCATAATAAACCCCAGGAAAAGTAGCTGCTGCCTTGGCAGGAACTAATGGGGATCCATAATAAACCCCAGGAAGAGTAGCTGCTGCCTTGGCAGGAACTAATGGGGATCCATAATAAACCACAGGAAGACTAGCTGCTGCCTTGGCAGGAACTACTGGGGATCCATAATAAACCCCAGGAAGAGTAGCTGCTGCCATGGCAGAAACTAATGGGGATCCATAATAAACACCAGGAAGACTAGCTGCTGCCTTATCAGGAACTAATGGGGATCCATAATAAACCCCAGGAAGAGTAGCTGCTGCATTGGCAGGAACTAATGGGGTTCCATAATAAACCCCAGGAAGAGTAGTTGCTGCCTTGGCAGGAACTAATGGGGATCCATAATAAACCCCAGGAAGAGTAGCTGCTGCCTTGGCAGGAACCAATGGGGATCCATAATACACCTCAGGAAGAGTAGCTGCTGCCTTGGCAGGAACTAATGGGGGTCCAATATAAACCCCAGGAAGAGTAGCTGCTGCCTTGGCAGGAACTAATGGGGATCCATAATAAACCCAGGAAGAGTAGCTGCTGCCTTGGCAGGAACTAATGGGGATCCACGATAAACCACAGGAAGAGTAGCTGCTGTCTTGGCAGGAACTAATGGGGGTCCATAATAAACCCCAGGAAGAGTAGCTGCTGCCTTGGCAGGAACTAATGGGGATCCATAATAAACTCCAGGAAGAGTAGCTGCTGCCTTGGCAGGAACTAATGGGGATCCATACTAAACCACAGAAAGAGTAGCTGCTGTCTTGGCAGGAACTAATGGGGATCCATAATAAACCCCAGGAAGACTAGCTGCTGCCTTGGCAGGAACTAATGGGGATCCATAATAAACCACGGGAAGAGTAGCTGCTGTCTTGGCAGGAACTAATGGGGATCCATAATAAACCCCAGGAAGACTAGCTGCTGCCTTGGCAGGAACTAATGGGGATCCATAATAAACCCCAGGAAGAGTAGCTGCTGCCTTGGCAGAAACTAATGGGGATCCATAATAAACCCCAGGAAGACTAGCTGCTGCCTTATCAGGAAGTAATGGGGTTCCATAATAAAACTAAGGAAGAGTGTTACGGATACAGGTATCCTGTGTCTGTGTGTATCCTGTGTGTGTTTCTTTTCTCTCCTTCTCCCCTCACAGGTGAAAACCATTACTCCCCAATCAGTCAACAATCAACCCATCAATCAGAAGACACACCTCCTCCTGTTTCCTACCTTCCCCATGGTTTAAAAACCCCATCATTTGTTTGTTCAGGAGAGCTCAATCTTTGTAATGCCATGTTGGTAGATAGCTGTTCTTGGTAGATTTCAGGAGAGCTCAATCTTTGTAATGCCATGTTGGTAGATAGCTGTTCTTGGTAGATTTCAGGAGAGCTCAATCTTTGTAATGCCATGTTGGTAGATAGCTGTTCTTGATAGATTTCAGTAGCACAATCTCTTTGTAAATGCCATGTATGTAGATCTCTCTCTTTGTGTATTAATTAACCTCTTCTTTTGTTTGAGCACCTCCAAATCACTTTGTCATCTCCTGTGAGTATTGTTTTTGCTTATGGTGTTTGCTGGTGGGAAAAGGGGAAACCAAGACAAGTCGCCCATGGGCATACACTACCCGCAGGTAAACTTTGTTAAAACACACTAGTTAGAACTGGGCGGACCAGCCACTGTATTTTTGGTTAGTTAGTTAGCTGTTGTTGAAATAGGCTAGTCTAGCTTAGGGGTGTTTTGAATACTTATTGTTTCTTTCCTTGGGTCCAGCTCAGCCCCTTTTTCCTGCTCCCCCCCCCCCCCCCATTACCGTGTGTTTATAAATAAACCCTGAGTTTGACGGTATTATTTTGGTTGTCGTGGTTATTTCGTTCACACGTACTTTGTCACAATTATAATTTACATGAGTTATGTTACGGGTCTCACTACCATCCCCCCTAGATTGTCGGGCCAAAAGGGATTCGTAACATAAGTGGAGCCTCATCCGGGATTTGTCTTTACTGACACCCATGCCGCTCATGTAGATTGTTGAAGTGGTATAGTTCAGTGTTGAGCGTCATAGCTGAAGTAGCATTAGTGTTTGCTATTTTCGTTGGCTCTTGTGAAGTAGTGTAAGATGGCTACTTTTGATTTGAAGTCCTTTTTGGATAATCCTTCGTGGGAGGTTTTTGATAAATCTCGTAGAGTTGATTTAATGACCTTGGCTGACCATTACTCAATATCGATTCCGCAGAGTGTAGTTAAGGCGGAGGTTAAACAGCTAGTGTTAAATGTATTGTTGGAAGAGCAGGTGCTTGTGTTACCACTGCCTGAGCATACTACCACTGTAGGGGATGTTACTGCTCCTGTAAGCCCATTGGTGTCTGATAATGAGGGCGAGGCTAAAACACCAGCCACATTGTCCCATTTTGAACCACTCTCCCCACTGTCAAACGGTGATGCCAGGAGGGATGTCCGTTTAGCACAGTTCCAACTAGAGGTGGAAGAGAGAGCCCAAATTAGGCGAGAGACTCTCCAGTTGGAGATGTGTAAAATTGAGGCAGAAAGAGAACAGCGGCATTTAGATTTGGAGATGGGTAAAATGGAGGCAGAAAAAGAACGAGAACAGAGGCAGATGACGTTTAAAATGCGCCAGATGGAACTGGAGGCAGAGACAGCGAGGCTAGCCTTCGTTCCTACTGTTCCTGTTAGTGAGTCGTCCTCACCAGCTGTGTCCTCAAACACGTTTGACATTAGTAGGCAGATTGCCTTAGTACCTTTGTTCAGAGAGTCGGAGGTTGACTCCTATTTTTGTGTATTTGAGCGTATAGCCGTAGCATTGAAGTGGCCTGAAGAGGTATGGTGCCTATTACTTCAGTGTAAATTAACTGGTAAAGCCCAAGAGGTTTTGTCAGCGCTACCTCTGGAGGACAGTTTGAATTATGAAGTGGTCAAAGCTACTGTTCTTCGTGCCTATGAGCTTGTGCCTGAGGCATACCGACAGAGATTTAGGTCTCATAGAAAGTCTTCTAGTAAGACTTATGTGGAATTTGCTAGAGACAAGGGAAATCTGTTTGATAAATGGCATGCTGCTAGTAAGGTAACTGATTTCAACTCTCTCCGGGAGTTAATCTTGTTGGAAGAATTTAAAAATTGCTTACCCGAATGCATTGTAGTTTACCTAAACGAACAGAAAGTATCCTCCCTGGCAGAAGCGTCTGTGTTGGCAGACGAGTTTGTGTTGACGCACAAGAGTGTGTTTTCGGCTCAAACTGAGAGTAGAACCACTGAGTTTCCTACCTTTAGCCCTAGTCGACCAGCAGTAGTATATCAAGCACGCCAGAAGAATGAGCGTTCCTGTTTCTATTGTCATAAAGTGGGACATATGATTAATGATTGCTTCAAACTTAAACGAAAACAAGGGATGCCTCTTCGTGCCAAGCCACCAACAGGTGTTGCTCTAATTCGTACGGTTGTGAGGTCTGCAACAAAACAGGTGCCTCAGGGTAACTGTAGTTTGAAAGACCCAGTCCCCGACCGCAGTTATGAACCATTCATTTTCGAGGGGTTTGTGTCCATAACGAATGACGAAGCGTCTCAGCGTCCGGTTAAAATCCTTAGAGATACTGGTGCGGCGCAGTCGTTTATATTGTCTGATGTGTTGCCCTTATCTGACGATACATACTGTGGTTCCAGTGTGTTAGTGCAGGGTATTGAAATGGGTTTTGTCCCAGTGCCGTTGCACTTTGTGAAAGTACACTCTGAGTTACTCAGTGGAATATTCAGAGTGGGGGTACGTCCTATGTTGCCAGTAAAAGGTGTGACCTTTATAATGGGTAACGATATTGCCGGAGGAAAGGTAGTACCCGTATTGGAAGTATTGGATATAAGTGACCACTCTCTCTCGAATGAGTTGGCACAGAGTTATCCACATGTGTTCCCCGCTTGTGCTGTCACTCGTGCTCAGGCACTACAAGAGGGTGACGTGATAGATTTGTCAAACACTGTTCTGTTCAAAGAGGATGATCAAGAGGATGGATTGTGTGATACCTCTGAGAAGCTGATCACCTCTGACAAACAGCCCAGGAAAGAATCAAAGAACGTTGAACTTATTGCTGATGCAATACAGTTACCAGTCACTCGTGAGCAGCTGATTGCTAACCAAAAGGTTGACAACAAACTTGCTAAATGTTTTTCTAGTGTTGTCTCATTGGAAGAGGTAAAGAAGAAGAACGTGGCTTACTTCATTGATGGTAATCTCCTCATGCGTAAATGGAAATCCCATGTTGATGCAGGTGGAGATTGGAATGCTGTTTACCAAATAGTGATTCCTACAGCCTTTCGACAGAATGTGTTATCCCTTGCTCATGATCACCAGTGGTCTGGTCATTTAGGAATTACAAAGACGTATGATCGGATCCTTCGACATTTTTTTTTGGCCGGGTTTAAAACAAGATGTGGCTCAGTTCTGTCGGACATGCCACACCTGTCAGATAACAGGAAAACCAAATCAGGTTATTCCTCCCGCTCCTCTGTGTCCTATACCTGTCATAGGTGAACCATTTGAGCATGTGGTGGTTGATTGTGTCGGACCGTTACCGAAGACAAAATCGGGTAACCAGTTTTTGTTAACGATAATGTGTATGGCTACAAGATACCCCGAGGCTATTCCTCTGAGAAGGATTACAGCTCCGATAGTGAGTAAAGCCTTAATAAAATTCTTCACGACATTTGGGTTACCTAAGGTGGTACAAAGCGATCAAGGTACCAATTTCCTATCCAAGCTCTTCAAGCAGGTGTTGAAATCCTTATCAATTACGCACCGTGTATCAAGCGCCTATCACCCAGAGTCTCAGGGTGCGCTTGAAAGATGGCATCAGACACTGAAGTCTATGCTACGTAAATATTGTTTGGAATCTGAGAAAGATTGGGATGAGGGAGTTCCTCTAGTTTTGTTTGCTGCTCGTGAAACTGTGCAGGAGTCCCTAGGTTTCAGCCCGGCTGAACTAGTGTTTGGTCACACAGTGAGAGGACCAATGAAAGTCCTTAAAGAACAGTTCTTGTCCCAAGAGTTGTGTACCAGAGATGAGAATGTGTTGGACTATGTTAGTCGCTTTCGTGAGCGCCTACACCAAGCTTGTGCTCTTGCAAAGGAAGCTCTGTCTTCCTCACAGAGGAGCATGAAAAGACACTATGATAAAGAGGCTGTTTCTCGTCCACTACAGCCAGGTGACCAAGTACTGGTGTTATTACCTGTTCCAGGATCTTCACTGTCAGCTCGTTTCTCTGGTCCTTATTTAATTGAAAAGAAAATAAGTGAAACTGACTATGTGCTTCAAACTCCTGATAGAAAACGCCAATCTCGTGTGTGTCACATTAACATGTTGAAAGCATACCACACCCGACCCATCACACAGTTAGATAGTTCAAAAACAGAGGAAGGTACTGCTGTCTCCTCTGCTACTACTGCGATGATAGTGGACTGTCAAATTGATGATGTTGATGGCTTGGAGTTGCGCAATACTCAGCAGCAGTGTGTTAGATTGCCCAACTCAGAAATGCTGCTGTCTATCCAGTCAGGTCTGGTTCATTTAATGGATGGACAGGCTAATGATATTGTGAGGCTACTACACAGTTTTCCATGTCTCTTTAATGACGTTCCTACTCGCACAAATGTGTTGGAACATGACATTAATGTTGGAAATGCTACACCTATCAAGCAACACCCATATCGTATCAACGCTTCCAAGAGGAAGATAATGAGGGATGAGGTGAAATATTTGTTGGAGAATGACCTGGCTAAGCCAAGTTCAAGCCCTTGGAGTTCTCCTTGCATTCTGGTTCCTAAACCTGATGGTACGTCCAGGTTATGTACGGATTATCGAAAGGTAAATTCTGTCACAATGCCAGATTCGTTCCCGTTACCCAGACTGGACGACTGTATCGACACTATTGGTGCTGCTAAGTATGTAACCAAGTTGGACCTCTTAAAAGGTTACTGGCAGGTTCCGTTAACTTCACGTGCTTCTGAGATTTCTGCCTTTGTGACCCCAGACAACTTCCTACAGTACTCGGTCATGGCTTTTGGGATGCGAAATGCACCAGCCACTTTCCAACGACTGGTTAACTCCGTATTAGCTGGCGTTCCTAATTGTAGTGCATACCTTGATGACCTAGTGATTTATTCGTCTGAGTGGTCAGATCATGTTGACTTGCTAAGGGTAGTATGTGAACGGTTGGCAGCTGCTTCTCTAACCCTGAACTTGGCAAAGTGCGAGTTTGGGAAGGCTACTGTTACCTATCTCGGTAAAGAGGTTGGCCATGGACAGGTGCGCCCTGTTGATGCCAAGGTCTTGGCTATAACTGCATTCCCTGCACCTACCACTAGACGAGAGCTACGCCGCTTTTTAGGGATGGTTGGCTACTACCGTAGCTTCTGCAAAAATTTCTCTGCTGTAGTTGCTCCATTGACTGATTTGCTCAGTCCGGCAAGACCATTTGTGTTGTCCCCTGATTGTAAGAGAGCTTTTGAATCAGCGAAAGCACTCTTATGTAGTACCCCTGTACTTGCTGCTCTGGATTTTGAACAACCGTTCAAGCTTGAGGTAGATGCTAGTGCCAGAGGTGCTGGTGCTGTTCTACTGCAGCAGGACAAGAGTGGAGTAGATCATCCCGTTTGTTATTTTTCACGTAAATTTAATAAATGTCAAACAAACTATGCGACAATAGAACAAGAAGCTCTTGCTTTGTTGTTGGCTCTGCAATACTTCGAAGTATACATTGGTTCCAGTGCCCTACCAGTGATTGTGTATACTGACCATAACCCCTTAGTTTTTCTCCACCGAATGTACAACCAGAACCAGCGCCTTATGCGTTGGGCGCTGATTGTACAAAATTATAATTTGGAGATCCGCCACAAAAAGGGTTCAGATAATGTGTTGGCAGATGCTTTGTCTCGTGTGTAAAAATGATTTTTGTATGTTTTGGCAAGGTTGACGTTGTTGTTGTAAGTATTAATTTTTGTGAGTATTAATTGTAATACTGTGGTCGCAATCCCTAGGGTTGCTCTTTTAAGGGTGGGAGTGTTACGGATACAGGTATCCTGTGTCTGTGTGTATCCTGTGTGTGTTTCTTTTCTCTCCTTCTCCCCTCACAGGTGAAAATCATTACTCCCCAATCAGTCAACAATCAACCCATCAATCAGAAGACACACCTCCTCCTGTTTCCTACCCTATCACAGTTCCTTCCCCATGGTTTAAAAACCCCATCATTTGTTTGTTCAGGAGAGCTCAATCTTTGTAATGCCATGTTGGTAGATAGCTGTTCTTGATAGATTTCAGTAGCACAATCTCTTTGTAATGCCATGTATGTAGATCTCTCTCTTTGTGTATTAATTAACCTCTTCTTTTGTTTGAGCACCTCCAAATCACTTTGTCATCTCCTGTGAGTATTGTTTTTGCTTATGGTGTTTGCTGGTGGGAAAAGGGGAAACCAAGACAAGTCGCCCATGGGCATACACTACCCGTAGGTAAACTTTGTTAAAACACACTAGTTAGAACTGGGCGGACCACCCACTGTATTTTTGGTTAGTTAGTTAGCTGTTGTTGAAATAGGCTAGTCTAGCTTAGGGGTGTTTTGAATACTTGTTGTTTCTTTCCTTGGGTCCAGCTCAGCCCCTTTTTCCTGCTCCCCCCCCCCCCCCCCCATTACCGTGTGTTTATAAATAAACCCTGAGTTTGACGGTATTATTTCGGTTGTCGTGGTTATTTCGTTCACACGTACTTTGTCACAATTATAATTTACATGAGTTATGTTACGGGTCTCACTACCATCCCCCCTAGATTGTCGGGCCAAAAGGGATTCGTAACAAAGAGTAGCTGCTGCCTTGGCAGGAACTAATGGGGATCCATAATAAACCCCAGGAAGACTAGCTGCTGCCTTGGCAGGAACTAATGGGGATCCATAATAAACCCCAGGAAGACTAGCTGCTGCCTTGGCAGGAACTAATGGGGATCCATAATAAACCCCAGGAAGACAAGCTGCTGCCTTGGCAGGAACTAATGGGGATCCATAATAAACCCCAGGAAGAGTAGCTGCTGCCTTGGCAGGAACTAATGGGGATCCATAATAAACCCCAGGAAGAGTAGCTGCTGCCTTGGCAGGAACTAATGGGGATCCATAATAAACCCCAGGAAGACTAGCTGCTGCATTGGCAGGAACTATTGGAGATCCATAATAAACCCCAGGAAGACTAGCTGCTGCCTTGGCAGGAACTAATGGGGTTCCATAATAAACCTCAGGAAGAATAGCTGCTGCCTTGGCAGGAACTAATGGGGATCCATAATAAACCCCAGGAAGACTAGCTGCTGAATTGGCAGGAACTAATGGGGATCCATAATAAACCCCAGGAAGAGTAGCTGCTGCCTTGGCAGGAACTAATGGGGATCCATAATAAACCACAGGAAAAGTAGCTGCTGCCTTGGCAGGAACTAATGGGGATCCATAATAAACCCCAGGAAGAGTAGCTGCTGCCTTGGCAGGAACTAATGGGGATCCATAATAAACCACAGGAAGACTAGCTGCTGCCTTGGCAGGAACTAATGGGGATCCATAATAAACCCCAGGAAGACTAGCTGCTGCCTTGGCAGGAACTAATGGGGATCCATAATAAACCCTAGGAAGACTAGATGCTGCCTTGGCAGGAACTAATGGGGATCCATAATAAACCCCAGGAAGACGAGCTGCTGCCTTGGCAGGAACTAATGGAGATCCATAATAAACCCCAGGAAGACTAGATGCTGCCTTGGCAGGAACTAATGGGGATCCATAATAAACCCCAGGAAGAGTAGCTGCTGCCTTGGCAGAAACTAATGGGGGTCCATAATAAACCCCAGGAAGAGTAGCTGCTGCCTTGGCAGGAACTAATGGGGATCCATAATAAACCCCAGGAAGAGTAGCTGCTGCCTTGGCAGGAACTAATGGGGATCCATAATAAACCACAGGAAAAGTAGCTGCTGTCTTGGCAGGAACTAATGGGGGTCCATAATAAACCCCTGGGAGAGTAGCTGCTGCCTTGGCAGGAACTAATGGGGATCCATAATAAACTCCAGGAAGAGTAGCTGCTGCCTTGGCAGGAACTAATGGGGATCCATACTAAACCACAGGAAGAGTAGCTGCTGGATTGGCAGGAACTAATGGGGATCCATAATAAACCCCAGGAAGACTAGCTGCTGCCTTGGCAGGAACAAATGGGGATCCATAATAAACTACAGGAAGAGTAGCTGCTGTCTTGGCAGGAACTAATGGGGATCCATAATAAACCCCAGGAAGACTAGCTGCTGCCTTGGCAGGAACTAATGGGGATCCATAATAAACCCCAGGAAGAGTAGCTGTTGCCTTGGCAGGAACTAATGGGGATCCATACTAAACCACAGGAAGAGTAGCTGCTGTATTGGCAGGAACTAATGGGGATCCATAATAAACCCCAGGAAGACTAGCTGCTGCCTTGGCAGGAACTAATGGGGATCCATAATACCCCAGGAAGAGTAGCTGCTGCCTTGGCAGGAACTAATGGGGATCCATAATAAACCCCAGGAAGAGTAGCTGCTGCCTTGGCAGAAACTAATGGGGATCCATAATAAACCCCAGGAAGAGTAGCTGCTGCCTTGGCAGGAACTAATGGGGATCCATAATAAACCCCAGGAAGAGTAGATGCTGCCTTGGCAGGAACTAATGGGGATCCATAATAAACCCCAGGAAGAGTAGCTGCTGCCTTGGCAGAAACTAATGGGGTTCCATAATAAACCCCAGGAAGAGTAGCTGCTGCCTTGGCAGGAACTAATGGGGATCCATAATAAACCTCAGGAAGAGTAGCTGCTGCCTTGGCAGGAACTAATGGGGATCCATAATAAACCTCAGGAAGAGTAGCTGCTGCCTTGGCAGGAACTAATGGAGATCCATAATAAACACCAGGAAGAGTAGCTGCTGCCTTGACAGGAACTAATGGGGATCCATAATAAACCCCAGGAAGAGTAGCTGCTGCCTTGGCAGGAACTAATGGGGATCCATAATACCCCAAGAAGAGTAGCTGCTGCCTTGGCAGGAACTAATGGGGATCCATAATACCCCAAGAAGAGTAGCTGCTGCCTTGGCAGGAACTAATGGGGATCCATAATAAACCCCAGGAAGAGTAGCTGCTGCCTTGGCAGGAACTAATGGGGATCCATAATAAACTCCAGGAAGAGTAGCTGCTGCCTTGGCAGAAACTAATGGGGTTCCATAATAAACCCCAGGAAGAGTAGCTGCTGCCTTGGCAGGAACTAATGGGGATCCATAATAAACCTCAGGAAGAGTAGCTGCTGCCTTGGCAGGAACTAATGGAGATCCATAATAAACCCCAGGAAGAGTAGCTGCTGCCTTGACAGGAACTAATGGGGATCCATAATAAACCCCAGGAAGAGTAGCTGCTGCCTTGGCAGGAACTAATGGGGATCCATAATACCCCAAGAAGAGTAGCTGCTGCCTTGGCAGGAACTAATGGGGATCCATAATACCCCAAGAAGAGTAGCTGCTGCCTTGGCAGGAACTAATGGGGATCCATAATAAACCCCAGGAAGAGTAGCTGCTGCCTTGGCAGAAACTAATGGGGATCCATAATAAACCCCAGGAAGAGTAGCTGCTGCCTTGGCAGGAACTAATGGGGATCCATAATAAACCCCAGGAAGAGTAGCTGCTGCCTTGGCAGGAA
The DNA here is from genome assembly GCF_045791955.1 of Oncorhynchus clarkii lewisi. Lineage (NCBI taxonomy): Eukaryota > Metazoa > Chordata > Actinopteri > Salmoniformes > Salmonidae > Oncorhynchus > Oncorhynchus clarkii. Next base: position 34,444 of record NW_027258839.1, on the reverse strand, counting down.
CTAATGGTGATCCATAATAAACCCTAGGAAGAGTAGCTGCTGCCTTGACAGGAACTAATGGGTATCCATAATAAACCCCAGGAAGAGTAGCTGCTGCCTTGGCAGGAACTAATGGGGATCCATAATAAACCCCAGGAAGAGTAGCTGCTGCATTGGCAGGAACTAATGGGGATCCATAATAAACTCCAGGAAGAGTAGCTGCTGCCTTGGCAGAAACTAATGGGGTTCCATAATAAACCCCAGGAAGAGTAGCTGCTGCCTTGACAGGAACTAATGGGGATCCATAATAAACCCCAGGAAGAGTTGCTGCTGCCTTGGCAGGAACTAATGGGATACATAATAAACCCCAGGAAGAGTAGCTGCTGTATTAACAGGAACTAATGGGGATCCATAATAAACCCCAGGAAGAGTAGCTGCTGCCTTGGCAGGAACTAATGGGGATCCATAATAAACCCCAGGAAGAGTAGCTGCTGCCTTGGCAGAAACTAATGGGGATCCATAATAAACCCCAGGAAGAGTAGCTGCTGCCTTGGCAGGAACTAATGGGGATCCATAATAAACCCCAGCAAGAGTAGCTGCTGCCTTGGCAGGAACTAATGGGGATCCATAATAAACCCCAGGAAGAGTAGCTGCTGCCTTGACAGGAACTAATGGGTATCCATAATAAACCCCAGGAAGAGTAGCTGCTGCCTTGGCAGGAACTAATGGGGATCCATAATAAACCCCAGGAAGAGTAGCTGCTGCATTGGCAGGAACTAATGGGGATCCATAATAAACCCCAGGAAGAGTAGCTGCTGCCTTGGCAGGAACTAATGGGGATCCATAATACCCCAGGAAGAGTAGCTGCTGCCTTGGCAGGAACTAATGGGGATCCATAATAAACCCCAGGAAGAGTAGCTGCTGCCTTGGCAGAAACTAATGGGGATCCATAATAAACCCCAGGAAGAGTAGCTGCTGCCTTGGCAGGAACTAATGGGGATCCATAATAAACCCCAGGACGAGTAGATGCTGCCTTGGCAGGAACTAATGGGGATCCATAATAAACCCCAGGAAGAGTAGCTGCTGCCTTGACAGGAACTAATGGGTATCCATAATAAACCCCAGGAAGAGTAGCTGCTGCCTTGGCAGGAACTAATGGGGTTCCATAATAAACCCCAGGAAGAGTAGCTGCTGCCTTGGCAGGAACTAATGGGGATCCATAATAAACTCCAGGAAGAGTAGCTGCTGCCTTGGCAGAAACTAATGGGGTTTCATAATAAACCCCAGGAAGAGTAGCTGCTGCCTTGGCAGGAACTAATGGGGATCCATAATAAACCTCAGGAAGAGTAGCTGCTGCCTTGGCAGGAACTAATGGAGATCCATAATAAACCCCAGGAAGAGTAGCTGCTGCCTTGGCAGAAACTAATGGGGATCCATAATAAACCCCAGGAAGAGTAGCTGCTGCCTTGGCAGGAACTAATGGGGATCCATAATACCCCAAGAAGAGTAGCTGCTGCCTTGGCAGGAACTAATGGGGATCCATAATACCCCAAGAAGAGTAGCTGCTGCCTTGGCAGGAACTAATGGGGATCTATAATAAACCCCAGGAAGAGTAGCTGCTGCCTTGGCAGAAACTAATGGGGATCCATAATAAACCCCAGGAAGAGTAGCTGCTGCCTTGGCAGGAACTAATGGGGATCCATAATAAACCCCAGGAAGAGTAGCTGCTGCCTTGGCAGGAACTAATGGTGATCCATAATAAACCCTAGGAAGAGTAGCTGCTGCCTTGACAGGTACTAATGGGTATCCATAATAAACCCCAGGAAGAGTAGCTGCTGCCTTGGCAGGAACTAATGGGGATCCATAATAAACCCCAGGAAGAGTAGCTGCTGCATTGGCAGGAACTAATGGGGATCCATAATAAACTCCAGGAAGAGTAGCTGCTGCCTTGGCAGAAACTAATGGGGTTCCATAATAAACCCCAGGAAGAGTAGCTGCTGCCTTGACAGGAACTAATGGGGATCCATAATAAACCCCAGGAAGAGTTGCTGCTGCCTTGGCAGGAACTAATGGGATACATAATAAACCCCAGGAAGAGTAGCTGCTGTATTAACATGAACTAATGGGGATCCATAATAAACCCCAGGAAGAGTAGCTGCTGCATTGGCAGGAACTAATGGGGATCCATAATAAACCCCAGGAAGAGTAGCTGCTGCCTTGGCAGAAACTAATGGGGATCCATAATAAACCCCAGGAAGAGTAGCTGCTGCCTTGGCAGGAACTAATGGGGATCCATAATAAACCCCAGCAAGAGTAGCTGCTGCCTTGGCAGGAACTAATGGGGATCCATAATAAACCCCAGGAAGAGTAGCTGCTGCATTGGCAGGAACTAATGGGGATCCATAATAAACCCCAGGAAGAGTAGCTGCTGCCTTGGCAGGAACTAATGGGGATCCATAATAAACCCTAGGAAGAGTAGCTGCTGCCTTGACAGGAACTAATGGGTATCCATAATAAACCCCAGGAAGAGTTGCTGCTGCCTTGGCAGGAACTAATGGGGATCCATAATAAACCCCAGGAAGAGTAGCTGCTGCATTGGCAGGAACTAATGGGGATCCATAATAAACTCCAGGAAGAGTAGCTGCTGCCTTGGCAGAAACTAATGGGGTTCCATAATAAACCCCAGGAAGAGTAGCTGCTGCCTTGGCAGGAACTAATGGGATACATAATAAACCCCAGGAAGAGTAGCTGCTGTATTAACAGGAACTAATGGGGATCCATAATAAACCCCAGGAAGAGTAGCTGCTGCCTTGGCAGGAACTAATGGGGATCCATAATAAACCTCAGGAAGAGTAGCTGCTGCCTTGGCAGGAACTAATGGGGATCCATAATTAACCCCAGGAAGAGTAGCTGCTGCCTTGGCAGGAACTAATGGGGATCCATAATAAACCCCAGGAAGAGTAGCTGCTGCCTTGGCAGGAACTAATGGGGATCCATAATAAACCCCAGGAAGAGTAGCTGCTGCCTTGGCAGGAACTAATGGGGATCCATAATAAACCCCAGGAAGAGTAGCTGCTGCCTTGGCAGGAACTAATGGGGATCCATAATTAACCCCAGGAAGAGTAGCTGCTGCCTTGGCAGGAACTAATGGGGATCCATAATAAACCCCAGGAAGAGTAGCTGCTGCCTTGACAGGAACTAATGGGGATCCATAATAAACCCCAGGAAGAGTAGCTGCTGCCTTGGCAGGAACTAATGGGGATCCATAATAAACCCCAGGAAGAGTAGCTGCTGCCTTGGCAGGAACTAATGGGGATCCATAATAAACCCCAGGAAGAGTAGCTGCTGCCTTGGCAGGAACTAATGGGGATCCATAATAAACCCCAGGAAGAGTAGCTGCTGCCTTGGCAGGAACTAATGGGGATCCATAATTAACCCCAGGAAGAGTAGCTGCTGCCTTGGCAGGAACTAATGGGGATCCATAATAAACCCCAGGAAGAGTAGCTGCTGCCTTGGCAGAAACTAATGGGGATCCTTAATAAACCCCAGGAAGAGTAGCTGCTGCCTTGGCAGGAACTAATGGGGATCCATAATAAACCCCAGGAAGAGTAGCTGCTGCCTTGGCAGGAACTAATGGGGATCCATAATAAACCCTAGGAAGAGTAGCTGCTGCCTTGACAGGAACTAATGGGTATCCATAATAAACCCCAGGAAGAGTAGCTGCTGCCTTGGCAGGAACTAATGGGGATCCATAATAAACCCCAGGAAGAGTAGCTGCTGCATTGGCAGGAACTAATGGGGATCCATAATAAACTCCAGGAAGAGTAGCTGCTGCCTTGGCAGAAACTAATGGGGTTCCATAATAAACCCCAGGAAGAGTAGCTGCTGCCTTGACAGGAACTAATGGGGATCCATAATAAACCCCAGGAAGAGTTGCTGCTGCCTTGGCAGGAACTAATGGGATACATAATAAACCCCAGGAAGAGTAGCTGCTGTATTAACAGGAACTAATGGGGATCCATAATAAACCCCAGGAAGAGTAGCTGCTGCCTTGGCAGGAACTAATGGGGATCCATAATAAACCTCAGGAAGAGTAGCTGCTGCCTTGGCAGGAACTAATGGAGATCCATAATAAACCCCAGGAAGAGTAGCTGCTGCCTTGACAGGAACTAATGGGGATCCATAAAAAACCCCAGGAAGAGTAGCTGCTGCCTTGGCAGGAACTAATGGGGATCCATAATAAACCCCAGGAAGAGTAGCTGCTGCCTTGGCAGGAACTAATGGGGATCCATAATAAACCCCAGGAAGAGTAGCTGCTGCCTTGGCAGGAACTAATGGGGATCCATAATAAACCCCAGGAAGAGTAGCTGCTGCCTTGGCAGGAACTAATGGGGATCCATAATTAACCCCAGGAAGAGTAGCTGCTGCCTTGGCAGGAACTAATGGGGATCCATAATAAACCCCAGGAAGAGTAGCTGCTGCCTTGGCAGGAACTAATGGGGATCCATAATAAACCCCAGGAAGAGTAGCTGCTGTCTTGGCAGAAACTAATGGGGATCCATAATAAACCCCAGGAAGAGTAGCTGCTGCCTTGACAGGAACTAATGGGGATCCATAATAAACCCCAGGAAGAGTAGTTGCTGCCTTGGCAGGAACTAATGGGGCTCCATAATAATACAATACCAATGAGGTATATCTGTTGTTGTTTTAGTCAATCTCAGTCTGGAAACGGTTACATTTTTAGACATATTTTCAACACCAGTATCCAACATGATCTGGCTGCTCCCATTGGACGGCGTAGAACGCTGAAAGTAGGGCCACGTTATAAAAGTATCCAACATGATCTGGCTGCTCCCATTGGACGGCGTAGAACGCTGAAAGTAGGGCCACGGTATAAAAGTATCCAACATGATCTGGCTGCTCCCATTGGACGGCGTAGAACGCTGAAAGTAGGGCCACGGTATAAAAGTATCCAACATGATCTGGCTGCTCCCATTGGACGGCGTAGAACGCTGAAAGTAGGGCCACGGTATAAAAGTATCCAACATGATCTGGCTGCTCCCATTGGACGGCGTAGAACGCTGAAAGTAGGGCCACGGTATAAAAGTATCCAACATGATCTGGCTGCTCCCATTGGACGGCGTAGAACGCTGAAACTAGGGCCACGGTATAAAAGTATCCAACATGATCTGGCTGCTCCCATTAGGGTTAGGTGTGTTATTAATAGGGGTCATTAGGGTTAGGTGTGTTCATAGGGGTCATAGCGGGGTCATTAGGGTTAGGTGTGTTCATAGGAGTCATAGCAGGGTCATTAGGGTTAGGTGTGTTCATAGGAGTCATAGCAGGGTCGTTAGGGTTAGGTGTGTTCATAGGAGTCATAGCAGGGTCATTTGGGTTAGGTGTGAGGGAGGCTGGTTCTAGTGACTACAGGAAGCTGTGAGGGAGGCTGGTTCTAGTGGCTGAGGGAAGCCAGTAGAGGCTGGTTCTAGTGACTGAAGGAAACCGTGAGGGAGCCCAGTAGAGGCTGGTTCTAGTGACTGCAGGAAGCTGTGAGGGAGGCTGGTTGTAGTGACTACAGGAAGCTGTGAGGGAGGCTGGTTCTAGTGACTGCAGGAAGCTGTGAGGGAGGCTGGTTCTAGTGACTGCAGGAAGCTGTGAGGGAGGCTGGTTCTAGTGACTGCAGGAAGCTGTGAGGGAGGCTGGTTCTAGTGACTACAGGAAGCTGTGAGGGAGGCTGGTTCTAGTGGCTGAGGGAGGCCAGTAGAGGCTGGTGAACATCTTTACCATGTTTTGTTATAATCTCCACCCGGCACAGCCAGAAGAGGACTGGCCACCCCACATAGCCTGGTTCCTCTCTAGGTTTCTTCCTAGGTTTTGGCCTTTCTAGGGAGTTTTTCCTAGCCACCGTGCTTCTACACCTGCATTGCTTGCTGTTTGGGGTTTTAGGCTGGGTTTCTGTACAGCACTTTGAGATATCAGCTGATGTACGAAGGGCTATATAAATAAATTTGATTTGATTTGATTTTGGTTCTAGTGACTGCGGGAAGCTGTGAGGGAGGCTGGTTCTAGTGACTACGGGAAGCTGTGAGGGAGGCTGGTTCTAGTGGCTGTAGAGGCTGGTTCTAGTGACTGAAGGAAATCGTAAGGGAGGCTGGTTCTAGTGACTGAAGGAAGCTGTGAGGAAAGCCAGTAGAGTCTGGTTCTAGTGACTGAAGGAAACCGTAAGGGAGGCTGGTTCTAGTGACTGCAGGAAGCTGTGAGGGAGGCTGGTTCTAGTGACTGAATGAAGCTGTGAGGGAGGCCAGTAGAGGCTGGTTCTAGTGGCTGAAGGAAGCTGTGAGGGAGGCTGGTTCTAGTGGCTGAAGGAAGCTGTGAGGGAGGCTGGTTCTAGTGGCTGTAGAGGCTGGTTCTAGTGACTGAAGGAAACCGTAAGGGAGGCTGGTTCTAGTGACTGAAGGAAGCTGTGAGGAAAGCCAGTAGAGTCTGGTTCTAGTGACTGAAGGACGCTGTGAGGGAGGCTGGTTCTAGTGACTGCAGGAAGCTGTGAGGAAGGCTGGTTCTAGTGACTGCAGGAAGCTGTGAGGGAGGCTGGTTCTAGTGAGTACAGGAAGCTGTGAGGGAGGCTGGTTCTAGTGACTACAGGAAGCTGTGAGGGAGGCTGGTTCTAGTGACTACAGGAAGCTGTGAGGGAGGCTGGTTCTAGTGACTACAGGAAGCTGTGAGGGAGGCTGGTTCTAGTGGCTGAGGAAGCCAGTAGAGGCTGGTTCTAGTGACTGAAGGAAACCGTGAGGGAGCCCAGTAGAGGCTGGTTCTAGTGACTGCAGGAAGCTGTGAGGGAGGCTGGTTGTAGTGACTACAGGAAGCTGTGAGGAAGGCTGGTTCTAGTGACTGCAGGGAGCTGTGAGGGAGGCTGGTTGTAGTGACTACAGGAAGCTGTGAGGGAGGCTGGTTCTAGTGACTACAGGAAGCTGTGAGGGAGGCTGGTTCTAGTGACTACAGGAAGCTGTGAGGGAGGCTGGTTCTAGTGGCTGAGGGAAGCCAGTAGAGGCTCGTTCTAGTGACTGAAGGAAACCGTGAGGGAGCCCAGTAGAGGCTGGTTCTAGTGACTGCAGGAAGCTGTGAGGGAGGCTGGTTGTAGTGACTACAGGAAGCTGTGAGGGAGGCTGGTTCTAGTGGCTACAGGAAGCTGTGAGGGAGGCTGGTTGTAGTGACTACAGGAAGCTGTGAGGGAGGCTAGTGAGGGAGGCTGGTTCTAGTTGCTGCAGGAAGCTGTGAGGGAGGCTGGTTGTAGTGACTACAGGAAGCTGTGAGGGAGGCTGGTTGTAGTGACTACAGGAAGCTGTGAGGGAGGCTGGTTCTAGTTTTTTTTTTTTGGGGGGGGGGGGTTATAATTTCTAATCTTAAAGACGGAATTGGTTTGGGACTGAAGTGACATGTAGGTCTTTATACATGGGGTCACTGGGGTCACTGATCTAGGGTCTTTATACATGGGGTCACTGATCTAGGGTCTTTATACATGGGGTCACTGGGGTGACTGATCTAGGGCCTTTATACAGGGGGTCACTGATCTAGGGTCTTTATACATGGGGTCACTGGGGTCACTGATCTAGGGTCTTTATACATGGGGTCTCTGGGGTCACTGCTCTAGGGTCTGTATACATGGGGTCACTGGGGTCACTGATCTAGGGTCCCTATACATGGGGTCACTGGGGTCACTGATCTAGGGTCTTTATACATGGGGTCACTGGGGTCACTGCTCTAGGGTCTGTATACATGGGGTCACTGGGGTCACTGACCTAGGGTCTTTATACATGGGGTCACTGGGGTCACTGATCTAGGGTCTTTATACAGGGGGTCACTGGGGTCACTGATCTAGGGTCTTTATACAGGGGGTCACTGGGGTCACTGATCTAGGGTCTTTATACAGGGGGTCACTGGGGTCACTGATCTAGGGTCTTTATACATGGGGTCACTGATCTAGGGTCTTTATACATGGGGTCACTGCTCTAGGGCCTTTATACAGGGGGTCACTGATCTAGGGTCTTTATACAGGGGGTCACTGGGGTCACTGATCTAGGGTCTTTATACAGGGGGTCACTGGGGTCACTGATCTAGGGTCTTTATACAGGGGGTCACTGGGGTCACTGATCTAGGGCCTTTATACAGGGGGTCACTGATCTAGGGTCTTTATACATGGGGTCACTGCTCTAGGGCCTTTATACAGGGGGTCACTGGGGTCACTGCTCTAGGGTCTGTATACATGGGGTCACTGGGGTCACTGCTCTAGGGTCTTTATACATGGGGTCACTGCTCTAGGGTCTGTATACATGGGGTCACTGGGGTCACTGCTCTAGGGTCTGTATACATGGGGTCACTGCTCTAGGGTCTGTATACATGGGGTCACTGCTCTATGGTCTTTATACATGGGGTAACTGCTCTAGGGTCTTTATACATGGGGTCACTGGGGTCACTGCTCTAGGGTCTGTATACATGGGGTCACTGCTCTAGGGTCTTTATACATGGGGTCACTGGGGTCACTGCTCTAGGGTCTTTATACATGGGGTCACTGGGGTCACTGCTCTAGGGTCTGTATACATGGGGTCACTGCTCTAGGGCCTTTATACATGGGGTCACTGGGGTCACTGCTCTAGGGTCTGTATACATGGGGTCACTGCTCTAGGGTCTGTATACATGGGGTCACTGCTCTAGGGTCTGTATACATGGGGTCACTGGGGTCACTGCTCTAGGGCCTTTATACATGGGGTCACTGGGGTCACTGCTCTAGGGTCTTATACATGGGGTCACTGCTCTAGGGTCTTTATACATGGGGTCACTGCTCTAGGGTCTGTATACATGGGGTCACTGCTGTAGGGCCTTTATACATGGGGTTACTGGGGTCACTGCTCTAGGGTCTTTATACATGAGGTCACTGGGGTCACTGCTCTAGGGTCTTTATACATGGGGTCACTGGGGTCACTGCTCTAGGGTCTGTATACATGGGGTCACTGCTCTAGGGTCTGTATACATGGGGTCACTGGGGTCACTGCTCTAGGGTCTTTATACATGGGGTCACTGCTCTAGGGTCTGTATACATTGGGTCACTGCTCTAGGGTCTGTATACATGGGGTCACTGATCTAGGGTCTTTATACAGGGGGTCACTGGGGTCACTGATCTAGGGTCTTTATACAGGGGGTCACTGGGGTCACTGATCTAGGGTCTTTATACAGGGGGTCACTGGGGTCACTGATCTAGGGTCTTTATACATGGGGTCACTGATCTAGGGTCTTTATACATGGGGTCACTGCTCTAGGGCCTTTATACAGGGGGTCACTGATCTAGGGTCTTTATACAGGGGGTCACTGGGGTCACTGATCTAGGGTCTTTATACATGGGGTCACTGCTGTAGGGTCTTTATACATGGGGTCACTGCTCTAGGGTCTGTATACATGGGGTCACTGCTCTAGGGTCTTTATACATGGGGTCACTGGGGTCACTGATCTAGGGCCTTTATACAGGGGGTCACTGATCTAGGGTCTTTATACATGGGGTCACTGCTCTAGGGCCTTTATACAGGGGGTCACTGGGGTCACTGCTCTAGGGTCTGTATACATGGGGTCACTGGGGTCACTGCTCTAGGGTCTTTATACATGGGGTCACTGCTCTAGGGTCTGTATACATGGGGTCACTGGGGTCACTGCTCTAGGGTCTGTATACATGGGGTCACTGCTCTAGGGTCTGTATACATGGGGTCACTGCTCTAGGGTCTGTATACATTGGGTCACTGCTGTAGGGCCTTTATACATGGGGTTACTGGGGTCACTGCTCTAGGGTCTTTATACATGAGGTCACTGGGGTCACTGCTCTAGGGTCTTTATACATGGGGTCACTGCTCTAGGGTCTGTATACATGGGGTCACTGCTCTAGGGTCTGTATACATGGGGTCACTGATCTAGGGTCTTTATACAGGGGGTCACTGGGGTCACTGATCTAGGGTCTTTATACAGGGGGTCACTGGGGTCACTGATCTAGGGTCTTTATACAGGGGGTCACTGGGGTCACTGATCTAGGGTCTTTATACATGGGGTCACTGATCTAGGGTCTTTATACATGGGGTCACTGCTCTAGGGCCTTTATACATGGGGTCACTGATCTAGGGTCTTTATACAGGGGGTCACTGGGGTCACTGATCTAGGGTCTTTATACATGGGGTCACTGCTGTAGGGTCTTTATACATGGGGTCACTGCTCTAGGGTCTGTATACATGGGGTCACTGCTCTAGGGTCTTTATACATGGGGTCACTGGGGTCACTGATCTAGGGCCTTTATACAGGGGGTCACTGATCTAGGGTCTTTATACATGGGGTCACTGCTCTAGGGCCTTTATACAGGGGGTCACTGGGGTCACTGCTCTAGGGTCTGTATACATGGGGTCACTGGGGTCACTGCTCTAGGGTCTTTATACATGGGGTCACTGCTCTAGGGTCTGTATACATGGGGTCACTGGGGTCACTGCTCTAGGGTCTGTATACATGGGGTCACTGCTCTATGGTCTTTATACATGGGGTCACTGCTCTAGGGTCTTTATACATGGGGTCACTGGGGTCACTGCTCTAGGGTCTTTATACATGGGGTCACTGGGGTCACTGCTCTAGGGTCTGTATACATGGGGTCACTGCTCTAGGGCCTTTATACATGGGGTCACTGGGGTCACTGCTCTAGGGTCTGTATACATGGGGTCACTGCTCTAGGGTCTGTATACATGGGGTCACTGCTCTAGGGTCTGTATACATGGGGTCACTGGGGTCACTGCTCTAGGGCCTTTATACATGGGGTCACTGGGGTCACTGCTCTAGGGTCTTATACATGGGGTCACTGCTCTAGGGTCTTTATACATGGGGTCACTGCTCTAGGGTCTGTATACATGGGGTCACTGGGGTCACTGATCTAGGGTCTGTATACATGGGGTCACTGCTCTAGGGTCTGTATACATGGGGTCACTGGGGTCACTGCTCTAGGGTCTTTATACCTGGGGTCACTGCTCTAGGGTCTTTATACCTGGGGTCACTGCTGTAGGGCCTTTATACATGGGGTTACTGGGGTCACTGCTCTAGGGTCTTTATACATGAGGTCACTGGGGTCACTGCTCTAGGGTCTTTATACATGGGGTCACTGGGGTCACTGCTCTAGGGTCTGTATACATGGGGTCACTGCTCTAGGGTCTGTATACATGGGGTCACTGGGGTCACTGCTCTAGGGTCTTTATACCTGGGGTCACTGCTCTAGGGTCTTTATACCTGGGGTCACTGCTCTAGGGTCTTTATACATGGGGTCACTGGGGTCACTGATCTAGGGTCTTTATACAGGGGGTCACTGGGGTCACTGATCTAGGGTCTTTATACAGGGGGTCACTGGGGTCACTGATCTAGGGTCTTTATACATGGGGTCACTGATCTAGGGTCTTTATACATGGGGTCACTGCTCTAGGGCCTTTATACAGGGGGTCACTGATCTAGGGTCTTTATACAGGGGGTCACTGGGGTCACTGATCTAGGGTCTTTATACAGGGGGTCACTGGGGTCACTGCTGTAGGGCCTTTATACATGGGGTTACTGGGGTCACTGCTCTAGGGTCTTTATACATGAGGTCACTGGGGTCACTGCTCTAGGGTCTTTATACATGGGGTCACTGCTCTAGGGTCTGTATACATGGGGTCACTGCTCTAGGGTCTGTATACATGGGGTCACTGATCTAGGGTCTTTATACAGGGGGTCACTGGGGTCACTGATCTAGGGTCTTTATACAGGGGGTCACTGGGGTCACTGATCTAGGGTCTTTATACAGGGGGTCACTGGGGTCACTGATCTAGGGTCTTTATACATGGGGTCACTGATCTAGGGTCTTTATACATGGGGTCACTGCTCTAGGGCCTTTATACAGGGGGTCACTGATCTAGGGTCTTTATACAGGGGGTCACTGGGGTCACTGATCTAGGGCCTTTATACAGGGGGTCACTGATCTAGGGTCTTTATACATGGGGTCACTGCTCTAGGGCCTTTATACATGGGGTCACTGGGGTCACTGCTCTAGGGTCTGTATACATGGGGTCACTGCTCTAGGGCCTTTATACAGGGGGTCACTGGGGTCACTGCTCTAGGGTCTGTATACATGGGGTCACTGGGGTCACTGCTCTAGGGTCTTTATACATGGGGTCACTGCTCTAGGGTCTGTATACATGGGGTCACTGGGGTCACTGCTCTAGGGTCTGTATACATGGGGTCACTGCTCTAGGGTCTGTATACATGGGGTCACTGCTCTATGGTCTTTATACATGGGGTAACTGCTCTAGGGTCTTTATACATGGGGTCACTGGGGTCACTGCTCTAGGGTCTGTATACATGGGGTCACTGCTCTAGGGTCTTTATACATGGGGTCACTGGGGTCACTGCTCTAGGGTCTTTATACATGGGGTCACTGGGGTCACTGCTCTAGGGTCTGTATACATGGGGTCACTGCTCTAGGGCCTTTATACATGGGGTCACTGGGGTCACTGCTCTAGGGTCTGTATACATGGGGTCACTGCTCTAGGGTCTGTATACATGGGGTCACTGCTCTAGGGTCTGTATACATGGGGTCACTGCTCTAGGGTCAGTATACATGGGGTCACTGGGGTCACTGCTCTAGGGCCTTTATACATGGGGTCACTGGGGTCACTGCTCTAGGGTCTTATACATGGGGTCACTGCTCTAGGGTCTTTATACATGGGGTCACTGCTCTAGGGTCTGTATACATGGGGTCACTGCTCTAGGGTCTGTATACATGGGGTCACTGGGGTCACTGCTCTAGGGCCTTTATATATGGGGGTCACTGCTCTAGGGTCTTTATACCTGGGGTCACTGCTCTAGGGTCTTTATACATGGGGTCACTGCTCTAGGGTCTGTATACATTGGGTCACTGCTGTAGGGCCTTTATACATGGGGTTACTGGGGTCACTGCTCTAGGGTCTTTATACATGAGGTCACTGGGGTCACTGCTCTAGGGTCTTTATACATGGGGTCACTTGGGTCACTGCTCTAGGGTCTGTATACATGGGGTCACTGCTCTAGGGTCTGTATACATGGGGTCACTGGGGTCACTGCTCTAGGGTCTTTATACCTGGGGTCACTGCTCTAGGGTCTTTATACCTGGGGTCACTGCTCTAGGGTCTGTATACATTGGGTCACTGCTGTAGGGCCTTTATACATGGGGTTACTGGGGTCACTGCTCTAGGGTCTGTATACATGGGGTCACTGGGGTCACTGCTCTAGGGTCTTTATACCTGGGGTCACTGCTCTAGGGTCTTTATACCTGGGGTCACTGCTCTAGGGTCTTTATACATGGGGTCACTGCTCTAGGGTCTTTATACATGGGGTCACTGGGGTCACTGCTCTAGGGTCTTTATACATGGGGTCACTGCTCTAGGGTCTTTATACATGGGGTCACTGGGGTCACTGCTCTAGGGTCTTTATACCTGGGGTCACTGCTCTAGGGTCTTTATACCTGGGGTCACTGCTCTAGGGTCTTTATACATGGGGTCACTGCTCTAGGGTCTTTATACATGGGGTCACTGGGGTCACTGCTCTAGGGTCTTTATACATGGGGTCACTGCTCTAGGGTCTGTATACATTGGGTCACTGCTGTAGGGCCTTTATACATGGGGTTACTGGGGTCACTGCTCTAGGGTCTTTATACATGAGGTCACTGGGGTCACTGTTCTAGGGTCTTTATACCTGGGGTCACTGGGGTCACTGCTCTAGGGTCTTTATACATGGGGTCACTGCTCTAGGGTCTGTATACATGGGGTCACTGGGATCACTGCTCTAGGGTCTTTATACCTGGGGTCACTGCTCTAGGGTCTTTATACATGGGGTCACTGCTCTAGGGTCTTTATACATGGGGTCACTGGGGTCACTGCTCTAGGGTCTGTATACATGGGGTCACTGCTCTAGGGTCTTTATACATGGGGTCACTGCTCTAGGGCCTTTATACATGGGGTCACTGGGGTCACTGCTCTAGGGTCTTTATACATGGGATCACTGCTCTAGGGTCTTTATACATGGGGTCACTGGGGTCACTGCTCTAGGGTCTGTATACATGGGGTCACTGCTCTAGGGTCTGTATACATGGGGTCACTGCTGTAGGGTCTTTATACATGGGGTAACTGCTCTAGGGTCTTTATACATGGGGTCACTGGGATCACTGCTCTAGGGTCTTTATACATGGGGTCACTGCTCTAGGGTCTTTATACATGGGGGTCACTGCTCTAGGGTCTTTATACATGGGGTCACTGGGGTCACTGCTCTAGGGTCTGTATACATGGGGTCACTGGGATCACTGCTCTAGGGTCTGTATACATGGGGTCACTGGGATCACTGCTCTAGGGTCTTTATACATGGGGTCACTGCTCTAGGGTCTTTATACATGGGGGTCACTGCTCTAGGGTCTTTATACATGGGGTCACTGGGGTCACTGCTCTAGGGTCTTTATACGTGGGGTCACTGGGGTCACTGCTCTAGGGTCTTTATACATGGGATCACTGGGGTCACTGCTCTAGGGCCTTTATACATGGGGTCACTGCTCTATGGCCTTTTATACTGGTACTCCTTGTGTATATAGTCTCATTATTGTCAGTCAGCATTTCACGGTAAAGTCTACACCTGCTGCGCCCGCTGATTGGCTGAATTCCCAGGGCGCGATTTGGTTGGTAGTGCTGAGCGATTCACCAAAATTTAATTTACATTGAAACATTTTTTATTTTTTATATGAGCTCAATGCCCCATTGAAGTAGGGAGTTGTAGTTTCTCTAGAGATAAATCAGATCCAGCTTGAACTGTGATGTAGTAGGGAGTTGTAGTTTCTCTAGAGATAAATCAGATCCAGCCTGAACTGTGATGTAGTAGGGAGTTGTAGTTTCTCTAGAGATAAATCAGATCCAGCCTGAACTGTGATGTAGTAGGGAGTTGTAGTTTCTCTAGAGATAAATCAGATCCAGCCTGAACTGTGATGTAGTAGGGAGTTGTAGTTTCTCTAGAGATAAATCAGATCCAGCCTGAACTGTGATGTAGTAGGGAGTTGTAGTTTCTCGAGATAATTCAGATCCAGCCTGAACTGTGATGTAGTAGGGAGTTGTAGTTTCTCTAGAGATAAATCAGATCCAGCCTGAACTGTGATGTAGTAGGGAGTTGTAGTTTCTCTAGAGATAAATCAGATCCAGCCTGAACTGTGATGTAGTAGGGAGTTGTAGTTTCTCTAGAGATAAATCAGATCCAGCCTGAACTGTGATGTAGTAGGGAGTTGTAGTTTCTCGCGATAATTCAGATCCAGCCAGAACTGTGATCTAGTAGGGAGTTGTAGTTTCTCTAGAGATAAATCAGATCCAGCCTGAACTGTGAGGCAGTAGGGAGTTGTAGTTTCCAACAGGCCAATATTATACATAGTTTAGCGCATAAAATGTGGTAATTAACTACAATGATCATAATCCATTGCGCATCAATACTGGACAAAAATATAAACGCAACAGGTAAAGTGTTGGTCCCGTGTTTCATGAGCTAAAAGATCCCAGAAATGTTCCATACGCACAAAAATACTATGCACAAATGTGTTTACTACCTGTTAGTGAGCATCTCTCCTTTACCAAGATAATCCATCCACCTGGACAGGTGTGGCATATCAAGAAGCTGATTAAACAGCGTGATCATTACACAGGTGCACCTTGTGCTGGGGGACAATAAAAGGCCACTCTAAAATTTGCAGTTTTGTCACAAAACATAATTTAATGTTAATTCCTCTACCATAAGCCGCCTCCAACGTCGTCTTAGAAAATGTTTGCTCTACGTCCAACCGGGCCTCACAACCGCAGATCACGTGTTACCACGCCAACCCAGGACCTCCACATCCGGCTTCTTCACCGCAGATCACGTGTTACCACGCCAACCCAGGACCTCCACATCCGGCTTCTTCACCGCAGACCACGTGTTACCATGTCAACCCAGGACCTCCACATCCAGCTTCTTCACTGCAGACCACGTGTTACCATGCCAACCCAGGACCTCCACATCCGGCTTCTTCACCGCAGATCACGTGTTACCATGCCAACCCAGGACCTCCACATCCAGCTTCTTCACCGCAGATCACGTGTTACCACGCCAACCCAGGACCTCCACATCCGGCTTCTTCACCGCAGATCACGTGTTACCACGCCAACCCAGGACCTCCACATCCGGCTTCTTCACCGCAGATCACGTGTTACCACGCCAACCCAGGACCTCCACATCCGGCTTCTTCACCGCAGATCACGTGTTACCATGCCAACCCAGGACCTCCACATCCAGCTTCTTCACCTCAGGGATCATCTGAGACCAGCCACCCGCACAGCTGATGAAACCGTGGGTTGACACAACTGAAGAATTTCTGCTCAAACTGTCAGAAACCGTCTCAGGGAAGCTCATCTGTGTGCTCGTCGTCCTCACCAGGGTCTTGACCTGACTGCAGTTTGGCATTGTAACCGACTTCAATGGGGAAATGCTCAACCTTCGATGGCCACTGGTACGCTGGAGAAGTTTTCCTTTATTTAACTAGGTAAGTCAGTTAAGAACAAATTCTTATTTTCAATGACGGCCTGTTCAGGGGCAGAACGACAGATCTGTACCTTGTCAGCTCGGGGATTTGAACTTGCAACCTTTCAGTTACTAGTCCAACGCTCTAACCACTAGGCTACCCTGTGTGCTCTTCACGGATTAATTCCGGTTTTAACTGTACCGGGCAGTGTGGCGTTGTGTTTGAGAGGTGTTTGCTGATGTCAACGTTGTAAACAGAGTGTCCCATGGTGGCGGTGGGGTTATGGTATGGACAGGCGTAAACTACGGACAACGAACACAATGGCATTTTTATTGATGTCAATTTGAATGCACAGAGATACCGTGACGAGATCCCGAGGCCTCATTGTCGTGCCATTCATCCGCCGCCATCACCTCACGTTTCAGCGTGATTATCCACGGCTCCATGTCACAAGGATCTGGTCACAATTCCTGTCCCAGTTCTTCCATGGCCTGCATACTTACCAGACAGGCTACCCAACATTCCCCAGGCCACAATCAACAGCCTGATCAACTCTGTGAAGGAGATGTGTCTCGCTGCATGAGGTAAATGTTGGTCACGCCAAATACTGACTGGTTTTCTGATCCACGCCCCCTAACGTTTTTTTGAAGAGATCTGTGACCAACCGATTGATATCTTTATTCCCATTCATGTGACATTCATAGGTTAGGGCCTAATGAATTGATTTTCAATTTACTTATTTACTTATATGAACCGTAGCTCAGTAAAATCATTGGAATTGATGCTAGCTAACATAATGTCACAAAGCATTATCTAACTGGGGATAGCTAGCTAACATAACATCACAGAGCATGATCTAACTGGGGATAGCTAGCTAACATAATGTCACAGAGCGTTATCTAACTGGGGATAGCTAGCTAACATAATGTCACAGAGCATTATCTAACTGGGGATAGCTAGCTAACATAACGTCACAGAGCATTATCTAACTAGGGATATCTAGCTAACATAATGTCACAGAGCATAATCTAACTGGGGATAGCTAGCTAACATAACAGAGCGTTATCTAACTGGGGATAGCTAGCTAACATAACGTCACAGAGCATTATCTAACTGGGGATAGCTAGCTAACATGTCACAGAGCATTATCTAACTGGGGATAGCTAGCTAACATAATTAACTTTAATTCTGAAATAACTTTCATATTTCTGAGTTAGTCAGATATTAGTTCAGAAACATTTGAAATTGGTATGGGAGTTAACTAGCTGCTTATCAAAGGTAGATAACTGGTCTATTTATTTTATTTTAGTCAAATTAACCAAACTTTCTTAATGTTTCTCAAGATGACTGGCTAATTAATTTGATAGTGCTTTGTGAAGCACCCGGGTTCTGTCCACACTTCGCCCTGTCACCTACAGGAGAACCTGATGAACGACATGCGGGACATGAGGGCCTATCAGAGTCGAGGTGAGAAGGTTCTAGCTAAGCGCGTGACCCCCTCTCTCCTTCCAGGTTTTAATGTCACGTGACCAAGTAACAGTGAGAGATGCCTTTCTCTCCAGCTCCAAACCCAACGATACGCAGTCATCCAGTATGAAATGTAGAACAACACTGTGATTGTTTTATTTTTAATGTTAACTTCTGTTCTCCTGCAGGCTTTCGACGACGCTATTGCAGAGCTGGATTCTCTGAGTGAAGACTCCTACAAAGACAGCACCTTGATCATGCAGCTACTGAGAGACAACTTGACAGTAAGTGTCGGGTACTGAAATCATAGTTCCCTGTTGTCACTGGGTTGACTTATGATGTCGGAGAGTCACTGGTGTCTCTCACTCCATTTGTTTCGGTCACATATTCCTGAGACAAAGGTAGAGGAGCTACGTAACCCGTCTACCCAGTAGGAACAAATATGAAAACGTATGCACTCTGCTCACTACAGTAGAGAGTCTGCTAAATGACTCACTGCTGTAAGTGGCTCTGGATCAGAGAGTCTGCTAAATGACTCACTGCTGTAAGTGGCTCTGGATCAGAGAGTCTGCTAAATGACTCACTGCTGTAAGTGGCTCTGGATCAGAGAGTCTGCTAAATGACTCACTGCGGTTAGTGGCTCTGGATTAGAGAGTCTGCTAAATGACTCACTACTGTTAGTGGCTCTGGATCAGAGAGTCTGCTAAATGACTCACTGCTGTTAGTGGCTCTGGATCAGAGAGTCTGCTAAATGACTCACTGCTGTAAGTGGCTCTGGAACAGAGAGTCTACTAAATGACTCACTGCTGTTAGTGGCTCTGGATCAGAGAGTCTACTAAATGACTCACTGCGGTTAGTGGCTCTGGATTAGAGAGTCTGCTAAATGACTCACTACTGTTAGTGGCTCTGGATCAGAGAGTCTGCTAAATGACTCACTGCGGTTAGTGGCTCTGGATTAGAGAGTCTGCTAAATGACTCACTGCGGTTAGTGGCTCTGGATTAGAGAGTCTGCTAAATGACTCACTACTGTTAGTGGCTCTGGATCAGAGAGTCTGCTAAATGACTCACTACTGTTAGTGGCTCTGGATCAGAGAGTCTGCTAAATGACTCACTGCTGTTAGTGGCTCTGGATCAGAGAGTCTACTAAATGACTCACTACTGTTAGCGTCTCTGGATCAGAGAGTCTGCTAAATGATTAGAATGTAGAATGAGCGAATGTACTCAGTCCGAGGTCAGCTCTACTGACATGTCATGTGAATGTTGACCTACAGTCTTTTTTAACATGTTGTTAATCCCTGTCCTCTCTCATCTCTGTAGCTGTGGACCTCAGACAACCAGGGAGATGGAGAGGAAGCTGAGGAGGGTAGAGACTGACCTGGTTCCTGTTTCCTGGTCTGTCTGTCTGACTGACTGTCATCATCCTCTATCTATCAACACTGAGACAGACAGACTGACCACCTCATCCTGCCCAACGCTTCTCTTTAGTTCTGTCTGTCATGGCGTCTCTCCATGCGTTTACTCTTCTTTCGGGAATCATTGTGGGGGGGGTTGCTTTCCAGGACTTGGTTGTGGGGGGGGTTGCTTTCTAGGACTTGGTTGTGGGGGGGGGGGTGCTTTCCAGGACTTGGTTGTGGGGGGGGGTTGCTTTCCAGGACTTGGTTGTGGGGGGGGGGGGGGGGGTTGCTTTCCAGGACTTGGTTGTGGGGGGGTTGCTTTCCAGGACTTGGTTGTGGGGGGGGGGGCTTGCTTTCCAGGACTTGGTTGTGGGGGGGGGTTGCTTTCCAGGACTTGGTTGTGGGGGGGGTTGCTTTCCAGGACTTGGTTGTGGGAGGGGTTTCGTTCCAGGACTTGGTTGTGGGAGGGGTTTTGGGACGTATATTATGGTATGTTGGGGGGAGGGACTTGTCTACTGAGCATATAATTATTTGTGGGCGGAGCAACAGGGTGTTACATGTAGGTTGACGGGGGAGGGGAACTTCTCAACTCATGCAATGAACCTGGTCTAGTCCTCTACCTGTGTTCAGGTTGGGAATGAACCTGGTCTAGTCCTCTACCTGTGTTCAGGTTGAGAATGAACCTGGTCTAGTCCTCTACCTGTGTTCAGGTTGGGAATGAACCTGGTCTAGTCCTCTACCTGTGTTCAGGTTGGGAATGAACCTGGTCTAGTCCTCTACCTGTGTTCAGGTTGGGAATGAACCTGGTCTAGTCCTCTATCTGTGTTCAGGTTGGGAATGAACCTGGTCTAGTCCTCTACCTGTCTACATGGTAAAGATCTTGTGCTTGACAACATTGCTTGATTAATTTGTGGTTCGACATCAGTCTCTCTTGATTGGAGGAGGCAGCAGCGAGCGGTTTTAGTCTGTAGCCAGGCGACTGACGGCAGGAGCATTAGGGGATAGTCCTGATGGCGTCTTATCGATGGTGGGTTGGCGTGGTCGTTGTGCTGCTCCCCAAAATGGCACCCTATTCCCTATAAAGTACACTACTTTTAGACCAGAACCCTATGGACCTTGGTCAAACACCCGTGCACTATGTAGGGAATAGCGTTCCAGCTGAGAGGGAACCCTTGGATAGTGATGTTACATTCCATTAAACTGTCACTGTTCTGCTCCAGCTTCTTCTTCTTCTTCAGTTTCACTGACCTGCTAACGTCATTTTGTATTTCTGTGTCAAGTAGGAGGTTTGGGAAAAGTCTAGAACAAAGAGGACTCCTAATACTCAGACTGTTTTAAAACCAGCAGAGCAAGGAAGAATTTCCCCTCGTTGCTTCATCTAGTTGCTGCTTCTTCTTTCCTTCCCCAGTTAAGGTTTTCTTTTGATACTTGTGGTTGAGAACTAGTTAACGGGGAGAAAAGGGAGGTTGTTGTTGGGCTGGTTGTCTTTGTCCATGTCTTTTTTGGAAATTTTCATACGAAACACCTAAAGCATAACTGTTATCTGGAGGGAAATGTTATTTCATGTACGTGGAATTAAAAAGATAATTTAAAAGTTTACGTTGTCTGATCTGAATTATTTTAGAGCTCTTAATCTCCAGGTTTTTTTTCCCCCTCAACGCCTTTGGTAAGAGATCACAAATCTGGCAACTCGGTGACCCGGTCTGGCAACTCGGTGACCCGGTCTGGCAACTCGGTGACCCGGTCTGGCAACTCGGTGACCCGGTCTGGCAACTCGGTGACCCGGTCTGGCAACTCGGTGACCCAGTCTGGCAACTCGGTGACCCAGTCTGGCAACTCGGTGACTAATCCAGAGTCTGTAATGAAAGGGGTCGGCATACTGCAAAACAGTCCAGGTTGGCTGGTTCACACAAACAAAACAGGAAACAATTGGTTGGAACTACTGTTCTCTCTGAATCACTCATGTCTGGAGTCGTCCTGTTGTTACCCCCCCGAACCACAAAACCTCCAGAGCTGCTCACAGAATTACTTAGATTAAATACCCACACACCTACCCAACCCCCACCCCACACACTCTCTCTCATACACACACACTTTCACACAAACCGGTGCGCCTGGCACCTACTACCATGCCCCGTTCATCCACTGAATGGGGCACACAAACAGTCCATTTGTAACAGTCTGAATTGTATCGAGGCTTAAAAATTCTTCTTGAACGTGTCTCCACCCCTTCATCTACACCAGGCCAGCGCAACCCTCTTCCTGGAGAGCTACCGTCCTGTGGGTTTTCAGTCCAACTCTCTTCCTGGAGATCTACTGTCCTGTGGGTTTTCAGTACAACCCTCTTTCTGGAGATCTACCGTCCTGTGGGTTTTCATCTTGTTTAAAGTGGCTAGTGATATATTTACATCATTTCCCATCAATTCCCATTATTAAAGTGGCTGGAGTTGAGTCAGTGTCACCGTCCTGTGGGTTTTCAGTCCAACTCTCTTCCTGGAGATCTACTGTCCTGTGGGTTTTCAGTACAACCCTCTTTCTGGAGATCTACTGTCCTGTGGGTTTTCAGTCCAACTCTCTTCCTGGAGATCTACTGTCCTGTGGGTTTTCAGTACAACCCTCTTCCTGGAGATCTACTGTCCTGTGGGTTTTCAGTACAACCCTCTTCCTGGAGATCTACTGTCCTGTGGGTTTTCAGTACAACCCTCTTCCTGGAGATCTACTGTCCTGTGGGTTTTCAGTACAACCCTCTTCCTGGAGATCTACTGTCCTGTGGGTTTTCAGTACAACCCTCTTCCTGGAGATCTACTGTCCTGTGGGTTTCAGTACAACCCTCTCCCTGGAGATCTACTGTCCGGTGGGTTTCAGTACAACCCTCTTCCTGGAGATCTACTGGGAATGAAAACCAACAGAACAGTCGATCTCTAGGAAGAGGGTTGGGCAGCTCTGATCTACACTGAAGTGGATTTAAGGGATCGCAGCTTTCTCCTGGATTCACCTGGTCAGTTTGTCATGGAAAGAGCAGGTGTTCCTAATGATCTGTCCAGTCAGTGTATCGGCCTATAGGAACTCCTCATTGACCTGGTCAGTCTGTCATGGAAAGAGCAGGTGTTCCTAATGATCTGTCCAGTCAGTGTATCGGCCTATAGGAACTCCTCATTGACCTGGTCAGCCTATCATGGAAAGAGCAGGTGTTCCTAATGTTCTGTCCGGTCAGTGTATCGGCCTATAGGAACTCCTCATTGACCTGGTCAGTCTGTCATGGAAAGAGCAGGTGTTCCTAATGTTCTGTCCGGTCAGTGTATCGGCCTATAGGAACTCCTCATTGACCTGGTCAGTCTGTCATGGAAAGAGCAGGTGTTCCTAATGTTCTGTCCGGTCAGTGTATCGGCCTATAGGAACTCCTCATTGACCTGGTCAGTCTGTCATGGAAAGAGCAGGTGTTCCTAATGTTCTGTCCGGTCAGTGTATCGGCCTATAGGAACTCCTCATTGACCTGGTCAGTCTGTCATGGAAAGAGCAGGTGTTCCTAATGTTCTGTCCAGTCAGTGTATCGGCCTATAGGAACTCCTCATTGACCTGGTCAGTCTGTCATGGAAAGAGCAGGTGTTCCTTTTGTTCTGTCCAGTCAGTGTATCGGCCTATAGGAACTCCTCATTGACCTGGTCAGTCTGTCATGGAAAGAGCAGGTGTTCCTAATGTTCTGTCCAGTCAGTGTATCGGCCTATAGGAACTCCTCATTCACCTGGTCAGTTTGTCATGGAAAGAGCAGGTTCTTTCTTTTGTATACTCTGTGTACTAGGTGCACCCGATCGGACCCCCCCTTTGCCTCCAGAACAGCCTGAATTGTTTGTGGCATGGAAATGTTTGCTGAATTGGTATCAAGGGACCTAACGTGTGCCAGGAAAACATTCCCCACACCATTACACCACCAGCCTGTTCCGTTGACACCAGGCAGGATGTGGCCATGGACTCATGCTGCTTACGCCGAACCCTGTCATCAGCATGACGCAACAGGAACCAGGATTCGTTGGAGCAGACAATGCTTTTCCACTCCTCAGTTGTCCAGTGTTGATGATCACGTGCCCACTGGAGCCTCTTCTTGTTGGTTTTATCTGATAGGAACCCGGTGTGGTCGTCTGCTGCAGTAGCCCATCCGTGACAAGAACCTACGAGTTGTTTGCCCATTCTAATGTTCATTCAAACAGTAACTGAATGCCTTGATGCCTGTCTGCCTGCTTTATATAGCAAGCCATGGCCACATGACTCACTGTCTGATGGAGCAAACCATTTTCGTGAGCGGGATGGTGTACCTAATAAATTGCCTTGTTATTGTGTGTGTGTGTGTGTATATATATATATATATATTAATAATAATCGTGACATGGGCCTGTTTTGATGACTTTTGCACCATTTTTCTGTTGTCATAATAATCTGTATTAAGCATCTGACTGACCTACGACGATGGGCCGGTCCGGTTTTCTGATTGGCTGAGATGAGTTGGTGCACATTCACATTCAAGGTCAAAACGTGCCTCATCAAAGAGAATGATTCTGCTTTTAAGACAACTGGGAACAAACAAACAAAAACGGATCAATGTCAGTAATCTTCAGGTCCAAAAAGTTAAAGCTTTGGAAAGATGCCGGAGTTTCCAACTTGGGAATTCCAAGTTGGTTGACCATTGAAAATTGTATATATTTTTTTCTGAGTTCCCAGTTATCTTGAATGCATTGGAAGTATTCAGACCATTTACTCAGTACTTTGTTGAAGCACCTTTGGCAGCGATGACAGCCTCGAGTCTTCTTGGGTATGATGCTACAGGCTTGGTACACCTGTATTTGGGGAGTTTCTACTCCTGGTGCGGTATGGACTGAAGCTGGTTGGCGATACCTGTTACCAGCATAAACTACCACCTAACCCAGGACAAGGAAAAACAAAACAACTATAATGATTTTCAACAAAAAAAATAAATGGCACATTTCCCGGGCGCCCTCAGGCCTGCGATCGCTTCTCCGATCAACTGCAGCACTGTCAAAGACTACACTTTATCTGAGCCAAAAGGCCGAGAAGCGATCTACTTTATTACTTAGCTCTGTGTGTATATTAATGTTTTAACTACTTTATTACTTAGCTCTGTGTGTATATTTTTGATCATGCAATGTTGAGGAAAGTTTGCAAGTAAGTATCCCGTGTGACGAAAAATCTTTGATTATAAGATAAACGCACCCCATTCCCAACAGCTATCGTAGTCAGTAAAACGGTGACCGATTTGACCAGCACTATTGACATTGAAATGAAGTTGCTCAATGTGAAGATACAATATAGATCAACGAAGCAACTCTGTGTGATTTCTCTTTACAATGAAAGGGGGTGCACCGTTCCTGGAGGTACTGCAATACCAGGTCGATGCGTGGAGTGGACGGAGCAAGCCCCTATTCCATCTCCCTATTCCAAAAATCAATTTAATATATGGTCCCCAGATAGGGGACGTATCAGATATTAAACTGATAAGAACAGATACTACACTTGATCTTAGCCAAAAGGCCGAGAAGCGATACCCACAATGGTTTCGGGACGAAGTGGCCGTTCTCCGACACGTTAAATTCGAATATGTTTACGTCACAATGAGCTCTGTATGCTTTTTGTTTTCCATAAAAAATAGAATGCTTTCAATAAATGGTGACATGGAGGGGGAGTTGATCAACGCCAGGAATGACCACGTTTGACTGTTACAATGTAACACATTTGTAGGTTCTAAGAACACGTGGTCGTCCGCCCTCCAATCAGAAATGAGAGAAAGCGTTGTTAAGTTAAAACCAGATCAACAGCTAAATTGGAATAATAATTTATTTCGTGTGTGTGGGGTGGGGGGTGGGGGGGCAATTTGGAGATAATAATGTTGACGTAACATTTAATCTTGTATCAAGTATATCTGGTAGCATTGCTGCCGCAAACGAACTGAAGCAATTGTCCACTTGGTGGTGCCAGAGTTCCACCGACCGTCGCTTTTTCCTGGTTGTCCTGTGGTTGTCCTGTGTGGTACAGAAAAATGCATTTCAATATTGAACCACTTGACTTCAAGACATCGTCAACGAAAATAACGTGACCAATAAAAATAGCCTCTCTTTTTTAGACTTACTCAGTCACTATAACTAACTTCATAAAATGCCATTAGGCCTAATGAAGATACAATATATGTAAGTTACTTGATTGGTGTCTTGTGAATCAATGAATAACCTGGTAGTTTCCACATTTAATGAGCCCTACATTAACCACATTTAATGAGCCCAAAATTAACCACATTTAATGAGCCCTACATTAACCACATTTAATGAGCCCTACATTAACCACATTTAATGAGCCCTACATTAACCACATTTAATGAGCCCTACATTAACCACATTTAATGAGCCCTACATTAACCACATTTAATCGATGTCAGCTTTGCCAACGCCAGCTTCCTGAGGGAGTTCTGGGGGAAACTCCAGAACGCCCTGAACACCCAGGGGTCCCTCACAGCGATGTTTGAGGTGACCAAGCTGACGGATAATAGCATTAAAACCGTTATTGTCCGTATGTACAATGAAACCGTACAGCCGGAGGACGTTGCAGTATGGCTGGGCAGGTACTGCAACGTGAAGGGTCCCCTGATCCAGGTAAAAGACCTCGATGGGATCTGGACAGGGGCCTGGAGGGTCACTGTCCCGCAAAGGGGGGACCTTGGGGGCTATGGTGGGTTGAAAGCCATCCCATCCACCATAGTCCTCGGAGAGAACAGGGGCCATGTTCACTACCAGGACCAGCCCAAGCTGTGCCGTAAGTGTGGTGAACATGGCCACCTTGCAGACGCCTGTCAGAAGGTCGTCTGCATGAAGTGCCCGGAGGTGGGCCACCGCTACGAGGAGTGCACGAACGGAAGGTCGAGCAACCTCCGTGGCGAGCGGTCCCACCTCATCCGCGACTGCCCCTCCTCCTGGGCCAACAGGGTCAAGGCTGGAGGGAGGGAGTGGGCGGCCGCGGCCTGGGCTTTCGAGCGCCAGAGGGCTGGAACGGCAGTTGCCGAGGTGGTAGAGGAGGAGGAGTCGGTGGTGGTGGAGGAGGCAGTAGTGGAGCCGGTGGTGGTGGAGGAGGCAGTAGTGGAGCCGGTAGTGGTGGTGGAGGAGGCAGTAGTGGAGGAGGCAGTAGTGGAGCCGGTGGTGGTGGTGGAGGAGGCAATAGTGGAGGAGGCAGTAGTGGAGCCGGTAGTGGTGGTGGAGGAGGCAGTAGTGGAGCCGGTAGTGGTGGTGGAGGAGGCAGTAGTGGAGCCGGTGGTGGTGGTGGAGGAGGCAGTAGTGGAGCCGGTAGTGGTGGTGGAGGAGGCAGTAGTGGAGCCGGTAGTGGTGGTGGAGGAGGCAGTAGTGGAGCCGGTGGTGGTGGTGGAGGAGGCAGTAGTGGAGCCGGTAGTGGTGGTGGAGGAGGCAGTAGTGGAGCCGGTGGTGGTGGTGGAGGAGGCAGTAGTGGAGCCGGTGGTGGTGGTGGAGGAGGCAGTAGTGGAGCCGGTAGTGGTGGTGGAGGAGGCAGTAATGGAGCCGGTAGTGGTGGTGGAGGAGGCAGTAGTGGAGCCGGTAGTGGTGGTGGAGGAGGCAGTAGTGGAGCCGGTAGTGGTGGTGGAGGAGGAGGCAGTAGTGGAGCCGGTGGTGGTGGTGGAGGAGGCAGTAGTGGAGCTGGTGGTGGTGGAGGAGGCAGTAGTGGAGCTGGTGGTGGTGGAGGAGGCAGTAGTGGAGCCGGTAGTGGTGGTGGAGGAGGCAGTAGTGGAGCCGGTAGTGGTGGTGGAGGAGGCAGTAGTGGAGCCGGTAGTGGTGGTGGTGGAGGAGGCAGTAGTGGAGCCGGTAGTGGTGGTGGAGGAGGCAGTAGTGGAGCCGGTAGTGGTGGTGGAGGAGGCAGTAGTGGAGCCGGTAGTGGTGGTGGAGGAGGCAGTAGTGGAGCCGGTAGTGGTGGTGGTGGAGGAGGCAGTAGTGGAGCCGGTAGTGGTGGTGGAGGAGGCAGTAGTGGAGCCGGTAGTGGTGGTGGAGGAGGCAGTAGTGGAGCCGGTAGTGGTGGTGGAGGAGGCAGTAGTGGAGCCGGTAGTGGTGGTGGAGGAGGCAGTAGTGGAGCCGGTAGTGGTGGAGGAGGCAGTAGTGGAGCCGGTAGTGGTGGTGGAGGAGGCAGTAGTGGAGCCGGTAGTGGTGGTGGAGGAGGCAGTAGTGGAGCCGGTAGTGGTGGTGGAGGAGGCAGTAGTGGAGCCGGTAGTGGTGGTGGAGGAGGCAGTAGTGGAGCCGGTAGTGGTGGTGGAGGAGGCAGTAGTGGAGCGGTAGTGGTGGTGGAGGAGGCAGTAATGGAGCCGGTAGTGGTGGTGGAGGAGGCAGTAGTGGAGCCGGTAGTGGTGGTGGAGGAGGCAGTAGTGGAGCCGGTAGTGGTGGTGGAGGAGGAGGCAGTAGTGGAGCCGGTGGTGGTGGTGGAGGAGGCAGTAGTGGAGCTGGTGGTGGTGGAGGAGGCAGTAGTGGAGCTGGTGGTGGTGGAGGAGGCAGTAGTGGAGCCGGTGGAGCCGGTAGTGGTGGAGGAGGCAGTAGTGGAGCCGGTAGTGGTGGTGGAGGAGGCAGTAGTGGAGCCGGTAGTGGTGGTGGTGGAGGAGGCAGTAGTGGAGCCGGTAGTGGTGGTGGAGGAGGCAGTAGTGGAGCCGGTAGTGGTGGTGGAGGAGGCAGTAGTGGAGCCGGTAGCAGTAGTGGAGCCGGTAGTGGTGGTGGAGGAGGCAGTAGTGGAGGAGGCAGTAGTGGAGCCGGTAGTGGTGGTAGTGGAGCCGGTAGTGGTGGTGGAGGAGGCAGTAGTGGAGCAGTAGTGGAGCCGGTAGTGGGAGCCGGTGGTGGTGGAGGAGGCAGTAGTGGAGGAGGCAGCCGGTAGTGGAGCAGTAGTGGAGCCGGTGGTGGTGGTGGAGGAGGCAGTAGTGGAGCTGGTGGTGGTGGAGGAGGCAGTAGTGGAGCTGGTGGTGGTGGAGGAGGCAGTAGTGGAGCAGTAGTGGAGCCGGTAGTGGTGGTGGAGGAGGCAGTAGTGGAGCTGGTGGTGGTGGAGGAGGCAGTAGTGGTGGTGGTGGAGGAGGCAGTAGTGGAGCCGGTAGTGGTGGTGGAGGAGGCAGTAGTGGAGCCGGTAGTGGTGGTGGAGGAGGCAGTAGTGGAGCCGGTAGTGGTGGTGGTGGAGGAGGCAGTAGTGGAGCCGGTAGTGGTGGTGGAGGAGGCAGTAGTGGAGCCGGTAGGTGGAGGAGGCAGTAGTGGAGCCGGTAGTGGTGGTGGAGGAGGCAGTAGTGGAGCCGGTAGTGGAGCCGGTAGTGGTGGTGGAGGAGGCAGTAGTGGAGCCGGTAGTGGTGGTGGAGGAGGCAGTAGTGGAGCCGGTGGTGGTGGTGGAGGAGGCAGTAGTGTGTGGAAATGACATGAGGAGGTCAGGCAATAAATAGGCCATAGGAGCGAATAATTACAATTTAGCAGATTAACACTGGAGTGATAGATGAGCAGATGATGATGTGTAAGTAGTGATACTGGTGTGCAAAAGAGCAGAAAGGTAAATAAAAACAATATGGGGATGAGGTAGGTAAATTGGGTGGGCTATTTACAGATGGATTATGTACAGCTGCTGCGATTGGTTAGCTGCTCAGATAGCAGATGTTTAAAGTTAGTGAGGGAAATATAAGTCTCCAGCTTCAGTGATTTTTGCAATTTGTTCCAGTCATTGGCAGCAGAGAATTGGAAGGAAAGGCGGCCAAATTAGGTGTTTGTTTTGGGGATGACTAGTGAGATATACCTGCTGGAGTGCGTGCTACGGGTGAGTGTTGTTATCGTGACCAGTGAGCTGAGATAAGGTGGAGCTTTACCTAACATAGACTTATAGATGGCCTGGAGTAGCTGCTGCCTTGGCAGAAACTAATGGGGATCCATAATAAACCCCAAGAAGAGTAGCTGCTGCCTTGGCAGGAACTAATGGGGATCCATAATAAACCCCAGGAAGACTAGCTGCTGCCTTGGCATGAACTAATGGGGATCCATAATAAACCCCAGGAAGAGTAGCTGCTGCCTTGGCAGAAACTAATGGGGATCCATAATAAACCCCAAGAAGAGTAGCTGCTGCCTTGGCAGAAACTCATGGGGGTCCATAATAAACCCCAGGAAGAGTAGCTGCTGCCTTATCAGGAACTAATGGGGTTCCATAATAAACCTCAGGAAGAGTAGCTGCTGCCTTGGCAGGAACTAATGGGGATCCATAATAAACCCCAGGAAGACTAGCTGCTGCCTTGGCAGGAACTAATGGGGATCCATAATAAACCCCAGGAAGACTAGCTGCTGCCTTGGCATGAACTAATGGGGATCCATAATAAACCCCAGGAAGAGTAGCTGCTGCCTTGGCAGAAACTAATGGGGATCCATAATAAACCCCAAGAAGAGTAGCTGCTGCCTTGGCAGAAACTCATGGGGGTCCATAATAAACCCCAGGAAGAGTAGCTGCTGCCTTGGCAGAAACTAATGGGGGTCCATAATAAACCCCAGGAAGAGTAGCTGCTGCCTTGGCAGAAACTAATGGGGATCCATAATAAACCCCAGGAAGAGTAGTTGCTGCCTTGGCAGGAACTAATGGGGATCCATAATAAACCCCAAGAAGAGTAGCTGCTGCCTTGGCAGGAACTAATGGGGTTCCATAATAAACCCCAGGAAGAGTAGCTGCTACCTTGGCAGGAACTAATGGGGATCCATAATAAACCCCAGGAAGAGTAGCTGCTGCATTGGCCGGAACTAATGGGGTTCCATAATAAACCCC
This sequence comes from Oncorhynchus clarkii lewisi, assembly GCF_045791955.1. NCBI lineage: Eukaryota > Metazoa > Chordata > Actinopteri > Salmoniformes > Salmonidae > Oncorhynchus > Oncorhynchus clarkii. Next base: position 4,198 of record NW_027258839.1, on the reverse strand, counting down.
AGGAAGAGTAGTTGCTGCCTTGGCAGGAACTAATGGGGATCCATAATAAACCCCAAGAAGAGTAGCTGCTGCCTTGGCAGGAACTAATGGGGTTCCATAATAAACCCCAGGAAGAGTAGCTGCTACCTTGGCAGGAACTAATGGGGATCCATAATAAACCCTAGGAAGAGTAGCTGCTGCCTTGGCAGGAACTAATGGGGATCCATAATAAACGCCAGGAAGAGTAGCTGCTGCCTTGGCAGGAACTAATGGGGATCCATAATAAACCCAGGAAGAATAGCTGCTGCCTTGGCAGGAACTAATGAGGATCCATAATAAACCACAGGAAGAGTAGCTGCTGTCTTGGCAGGAACTAATGGGGGTCCATAATAAACCCCAGGAAGAGTAGCTGCTGCCTTGGCAGGAACTAATGGGGATCCATAATAAACTCCAGGAAGAGTAGCTGCTGCCTTGGCAGGAACTAATGGGGATCCATACTAAACCACAGGAAGAGCAGCTGCTGTCTTGGCAGGAACTAACGGGGATCCATAATAAACCCCAGGAAGACTAGCTGCTGCCTTGGCAGGAACTAACGGGGATCCATAATAAACCACGGGAAGAGTAGCTGCTGCCTTGGCAGGAACTAATGGGGATCCATAATAAACCTCAGGAAGACTAGCTGCTGCCTTGGCAGGAACTAATGGGGATCCATAATAAACCCCAGGAAGAGTAGCTGCTGCCATGGCAGAAACTAATGGGGATCAGGAAGACTAGCTGCTGCCTTATCAGGAACTAATGGGGATCCCCAGGAAGAGTAGCTGCTGCATTGGCAAACCCCCCTAGGAGAGTAGTTGCTGCCTTGGCAGCTGCTGCTGCTGCCTTGGCAGGAACCAATGGGGATCAGGAAGAGTAGCTGCTGCCTTGGCAGGATAATGGGGGTCCAATATAAACCCCAGGAAGAGTAGCTGCTGCCTTGGCAGGAACTAATGGGGATCCATAATAAACCCAGGAAGAGTAGCTGCTGCCTTGGCAGCTGCTGGAAGAGTAGCTGCTGTCTTGGCAGGAACTAATGGGGATCCATAATAAACCCCAAGAAGAGTAGCTGCTGCCTTGGCAGGAACCAATGGGGATCCATAATACACCTCAGGAAGAGTAGCTGCTGCCTTGGCAGGAACTAATGGGGTTCCAATATAAACCCCAGGAAGAGTAGCTGCTGCCTTGGCAGGAACTTGGCAGGAAGAGTAGCTGCTGCCTTGGCAGGAACTAATGGGGATCCATACTAAACCACAGGAAGAGTAGCTGCTGTCTTGGCAGGAACTAATGGGGATCCATAATAAACCCCATAAAGACTAGCTGCTGCCTTGGCAGGAACTAATGGGGATCCATAATAAACCACGGGAAGAGTAGCTGCTGTCTTGGCAGGAACTAATGGGGATCCATAATAATCCCCAGGAAGACTAGCTGCTGCCTTGGCAGGAACTAATGGGGATCCATAATAAACCCCAGGAAGAGTAGCTGCTGCCTTGGCAGAAACTAATGGGGATCCATAATAAACCCCAGGAAGACTAGCTGCTGCCTTATCAGGAAGTAATGGGGTTCCATAATAAAACTAAGGAAGAGTAGCTGCTGCCTTGGCAGGAACTAATGGGGATCCATAATAAACCCCAGGAAGACTAGCTGCTGCCTTGGCAGGAACTGCTGGAAGACAAGCTGCTGCCTTGGCAGGAACTAATGGGGATCCATAATAAACCCCAGGAAGAGTAGCTGCTGCCTTGGCAGGAACTAATGGGGATCCATAATAAACCCCAGGAAGAGTAGCTGCTGCCTTGGCAGGAACTAATGGGGATCCATAAAAAACCCCAGGAAGACTAGCTGCTGCCTTGGCAGGAACTAATGGAGTTCCATAATAAACCCCAGGAAGACTAGCTGCTGCCTTGGCAGGAACTAATGGGGTTCCATAATAAACCTCAGGAAGAGTAGCTGCTGCCTTGGCAGGAACTAATGGGGATGCATAATAAACCCCAGGAAGACTAGCTGCTGCCTTGGCAGGAACTAATGGGGATCCATAATAAACCCCAGGAAGACAAGCTGCTGCCTTGGCAGGAACTAATGGGGATCCATAATAAACCCCAGGAAGAGTAGCTGCTGCCTTGGCAGGAACTAATGGGGATCCATAATAAACCCCAGGAAGAGTAGCTGCTGCCTTGGCAGGAACTAATGGGGATCCAAATAAACCCCAGGAAGACTAGCTGCTGCCTTGGCAGGAACTAATGGAGATCCATAATAAACCCCAGGAAGACTAGCTGCTGCCTTGGCAGGAACTAATGGGGTTCCATAATAAACCTCAGGAAGAGTAGCTGCTGCCTTGGCAGGAACTAATGGGGATCCATAATAAACCCCAGGAAGACTAGCTGCTGCCTTGGCAGGAACTAATGGGGATCCATAATAAACCCCAGGAAGAGTAGCTGCTGCCTTGGCAGGAACTAATGGGGATCCATAATAAACCACAGGAAAAGTAGCTGCTGCCTTGGCAGGAACTAATGGGGATCCATAATAAACCCCAGGAAGAGTAGCTGCTGCCTTGGCAGGAACTAATGGGGATCCATAATAAACCACAGGAAGACTAGCTGCTGCCTTGGCAGGAACTAATGGGGATCCATAATAAACCCCAGGAAGACTAGCTGCTGCCTTGGCAGGAACTAATGGGGATCCATAATAAACCCCAGGAAGACTAGCTGCTGCCTTGGCAGGAACTAATGGGGATCGATGATAAACCCCAGGAAGACTAGCTGCTGCCTTGGCAGGAACTAATGGGGATCCATAATAAACCCCAGGAAGACGAGCTGCTGCCTTGGCAGGAACTAATGGGGATCCATAATAAACCCCAGGAAGACTAGATGCTGCTTGGCAGGAACTAATGGGGATCAGGAAGAGTAGCTGCTGCCTTGGCAGAAACTAATGGGGGTCCATAATAAACCCCAGGAAGAGTAGCTGCTGCCTTGGCAGGAACTAATGGGGATCCATAATAAACCCCAGGAAGAGTAGCTGCTGCCTTGGCAGGAACTAATGGGGATCCATAATAAACCCCTGCTGCCTTGGCAGGAAGGGGGTCCATAATAAACCCCAGGGAGAGTAGCTGCTGCCTTGGCAGGAACTAATGGGGATCCATAATAAACTCCAGGAAGAGTAGCTGCTGCCTTGGCAGGAAAGAGTAGCTAATGGGGATCCATACTAAACCACAGGAAGAGCAGCTGCTGTCTTGGCAGGAACTAACGGGGATCCATAATAAACCCCAGGAAGACTAGCTGCTGCCTTGGCAGGAACTAATGGGGATCCATAATAAACCACAGGAAGAGCAGCTGCTGTCTTGGCCGGAACTAACGGGGATCCATAATAAACCCCAGGAAGACTAGCTGCTGCCTTGGCAGGAACTAATGGGGATCCATAATAAACCACGGGAAGAGTAGCTGCTGCCTTGGCAGGAACTAATGGGGATCCATAATAAACCTCAGGAAGACTAGCTGCTGCCTTGGCAGGAACTAATGGGGATCCATAATAAACCCCAGGAAGAGTAGCTGCTGCCTTATCAGGAACTAATGGGGTTCCATAATAAACCTCAGGAAGAGTAGCTGCTGCCTTGGCAGGAACTTATGAGGATCCATAATAAACCCCAGGAAGACTAGCTGCTGCCTTGGCAGGAACTAATGGGGATCCATAATAAACCCCAGGAAGACTAGCTGCTGCCTTGGCAGGAACTAATGGAGATCCATAATATACCCCAGGAAGACTAGCTGCTGCCTTGGCAGGAACTAATGGGGTTCCATAATAAACCTCAGGAAGAGTAGCTGCTGCCTTGGCAGGAACTAATGAGGATCCATAATAAACCCCAGGAAGACTAGCTGCTGCCTTGGCAGGAACTAATGGGGATCCATAATAAACCCCAGGAAAAGTAGCTGCTGCCTTGGCAGGAACTAATGGGGATTCATAATAAACCCCAGGAAAAGTATCTGCTGCCTTGGCAGGAACTAATGGGGATCCATAATAAACCCCAGGAAGACTAGCTGCTGCCTTGGCAGGAACTAATGGGGATCGATGATAAACCCCAGGAAGACTAGCTGCTGCCTTGGCAGGAACTAATGGGGATCCATAATAAAACCCAGGAAGACGAGCTGCTGCCTTGGCAGGAACTAATTGAGATCCATAATAAACCCCAGGAAGA
>NW_027258838.1:0-51875 GCF_045791955.1 Oncorhynchus clarkii lewisi | reverse complement strand
CATGGCACAACCCAAGGGGGGTGCCAACCCAGACAGGAAGATCACATCAGTGACTCAACCCACTCAAGTGACGCACCCCTCCTAGGGACGGTATGAAAGAGCCCTAGTAAGGCAGAGATTCCCAGTGGAAAGAGGGGAACCGACCAGGCAGAAACAGCAAGGGCGGTTCGTTGCTCCAGAGCCTTTCCGTTCACCTTCAGACTCCTGGGCCAGACTACACTCAATCATATGACCCTATGACCAGACTTATCCTATGACCACTGGCCGTGTTGAAGGAGGTCTTACACTCGTCCCCTTCCCGTATCCTCAGGAGGTGGTATGTGTTCCGTAGATCCAGCTTGGAGAACACGGTGGCCCCCTGAAGCGGCTCAAAGGCCAAGTAGATGAGTGGTAGCGGGTAGCGGATCTTCACCGTTATGTCGATGAGACCCCGGTAGTCGATGCACAGGCACAGGGTTTTGTCCTTCTCCACAAAGAGGAACCCTGCGCCGACGGGGGAGGCGGAAGGATTGATGAACCCTGCAGCTAGTGAGTCCTCAATGTAGGTCTCCGGCCTCGAAAGAGAGTACAGTTGTCCCCGGGGCTTAGTGGTTTCTGGGAAAATGTCAATCCTGCAGTCATGTGGTCAGTGTGGTAGAAGTGAAGTGGGCCGGGCCTTACTGAATACCTCCCGAAGGTCCTGGTACTCTGAGGGAATGGCAAAGAGGTCTGGGGCAACTTCTGAGCCCACAGGAAGACATTCAGGGGAAGGCTGCACTGACTTCAGGCAATGGGCATGGCAGAACAGGCACCAGCCCATGATGACACCAGCAGACCAGTCAATGAGGGGATTGTGTCGCTGGAGCAAGGAGAATCCCAATACCTTGGGAACCAGGAATTGAATTGTCTAACTGTGGTTCCCTGACACACGTAGGTTGATGGGGGTGGTATTGTGGGTGACCCGTTCCAGAGATCACCCGTCCAGCGCTCTAACGCCCATGGGAATCGAGAGGGGCTGAGTGGGTAAGTCCAGCTCGGAAGCCAGTGTAGTGTCCATAAAACTCTCATCGGCCACAGAGTTGATGAGAACCCGGAGAGATTTTGACTGGTTCCCCCACAGCAAAATGGCATGAAAAGGGTGCATGTAAGGGGAGAGGAAAAGTTATCCTTTTGGCCCATCAGACTACTCGCTCCTACCGGTGAGCCTGGTCCTTTAGTGGACAGGTGGAGACAAAATGACAAGTAGTCCCGCAATACAGCCAACTCTTAGTGTGAAGCCTGTTTAGCCTGTTTAGCCATTCAGCTAGCTCAGAGGCAAGGTGGAATCGACTCTCCTCTCCTTCCTTCGTTCCCGTAGTCGCCCATTGATCCGAATGGTCAAGGCGATGAGCGAGTCGAGATCCTTCGGTGGTTCACGGGCCGCAAGCTTGTCCTTTACTTCCTCCGACACTCCATGGTGGAACATGTCGCACAGCGCTTCCGGGTTCCAGGTACTGTCAGTTGCCAACATGTGGAAATCCACCTCACTGCAGGAGTCTTGCAGAAGCTGGATTAACTTACGGGCAGCCTCTCTACCAGACAATGGAGCCTCAAAAACGTTCTTACCTCCGCCATGAACTCCTCCAGACAGAAACATACAGCCGACTGTTGTTCCCATACTGCCGTAGCCCAGGCAAGAGCCCTCTCGGACATTAGCGTAATGAGGTACGCTATCTTAGAGAGGTCTGGGGGAAGGAGGAGGGTTGCAGCTCCATGATGAGGGAACACTGAGTGAGAAACACCCGACAGGTGCCCGACTCTCCATCGAAGCGTTCTAGAGGAGGTAAGCGGGGTTCCCGTGAAACCGAAGTGACAGGGGAGGCGGCACTGCTAACAGCCCAGTTACTGAGGGGCTGGGAGGTTACCATCATGGTAGGCTGCCTAACAGACAACCCACAGAATTGCTCCAGCAATGTGTTCAACGCTTGGTCATGGCGTTCGGCCAAGGTCTGGAACCCTTCCATGAGACCACAAAGCAACTCCTCAAGCCTTCCAATGGTGGCTCCTTGGGAGGAGATGGCGTTGCGGAGCTGGTCCGAGTCTGCCGGGTCAGTCACGGCCAGTTCATACTGTCACGTTTCAGGTAAGACCCAGATGCAGACAGTGTCGAAGTAACAAAAGTTTATTACTAATACAGGGGCAGGCAAGATAGGGTTCCTGTCTGGGTTGGCACCCCCCCTTGGGTTGTACCGTGGCAGAGATCTTTGTGGGCTATACTCTGCCTTGTCTCAGGATGGTAGGTTGGTGGTTGAGGATATCCCTCTAGTGGTGTGGGGGCTGTGCTTTGGCAAAGTGGGTGGGGTTATATCCTTCCTGTTTGTCCCTGTCCGGGGGTGTCATCGAATGGGGCCACAGTGTCTTCTGACCCCTCCTGTCTCAGCCTCCTGTATTTATGCTGCAGTAGTTTGTGTCTCGGGGGGCTAGGGTCAGTTTGTTATATCTGGAGTACTTCTCCTGTCCTCTCCGGTGTCCTGTGTGAATTTAAGTATGCTCTCTCTAATTGTATCTTTCTTTCTCTCTCTCGGAGGACCTGAGCCCTCGGACCATGCCTCAGGACTACCTGACATGATGACTCCTTGCTGTCCCCAGTCCACCTGGCCATGCTGCTGCTCCAGTTTAAACTGTTCTGCCTGTGATTATTATTATTTGACCACGCTAGTCATTTATGAACATTTGAACATCTTGGCCATATTCTGTTATAATCTCCACACGGCACAGCCAGAAGAAGACTGGCCACCCCACATAGCCTGGTTCCTCTCTAGGTTTCTTCCTAGGTTTTGGCCTTTCTAGGGAGTTTTTCCTAGCCACCGTGCTTCTACACCTGCATTGCTTGCTGTTTGGGGTTTTAGGCTGGGTTTCTGTACAGCACTTTGAGATATTAGCTGATGTACGAAGGGCTATGTAAATACATTTGATTTGAAAAATGCTGGTAGGTTTCACGAACCAAAACGCACTGGCAACAGAGAACACAGATATAAATACACTGGGGATAATGGGGAAGATTGGTGACACCTGGAGGGGGATGGAGACAAGCACAAAGACAGGTGAAACAGATCAGAGTGTAACAGCATTATTGTTTGCCACTTGGCCTTAAATTGTATACATTGTTAATTTCTTGGTCACCCATGCTATTTCAATATTTTAATGATAGCATATTGTTTGATTTCCAAGTTAAGTGAGGTTTTTTCAAGCTGAGTAATGAGAAGAGAATAATCCAGTTCATTGGGTATCTCACTAGACCCCCATATGTCATGTCTTGAAATATGCAGACAGACGGATTAAAAGTGAGCCAACTTTCTAGCTCCCCAAAATTTCGGTACTTTATAGTATTGCCAAAAAGCATGAATTATTGATTCATTATTAGTTTTACACTTAGACTTGACTGTTGTATTGCTATATCATTTGTGAATTGTGTATTTTGTTTAATAAATTCTGTACATTAGTTTATACCTAATTAAGTGTACATTTTCTCTAACTGTAATTTTTTTATGTTATGCTCCAACTTTCCCTCCATCTTGTGCCAACATATTTTTTTCTAAGTGATTGTCAATTTGCCCTTTGGGTGATTTTATTTGGCCCCCAAACTTTTCTGAGGCACAAAAATGTAAACACATACAGCACATTTTTTTAATAGTCTTAGTTGTTGGGCATAAAATGACCAGGAAATCAGCTAAAATTTATTTTAATTTAGGAAATCTGTTTCCAAGTATTCCCACGCATAAATAAAGAGGCATATGCAATCTTATCCCAATGAAATCAAGTTTTGAAATGATTCCGTTTTTGTCATATAGTATATCTGTTTGTAACTTGCGGTCAATTTCGCAGCGTAAAAATTACATGTAACTATGTTCCAGCCCCGCGACCATCCGCTCAAGGAAAAATCGGCCCACGGCTGAATGTAATTCAGTGTGTGGGCTCCCAGTCTAGGGACATAAATCCATACGTTTATATAAAGTACATTAACACCGTGACGGAGTTTAAGTGCTGTGTTCAAACACTTATTTCACTTGAAATAGAGTCCAGGTCACAGGGTTTAACCCTGGGTTCAATTAGCATTTATATTATTTAGCTGCGCTAGATTGAGCTTGCCTGGGGCAATTGAGCCAATAGAATAGTCCCATAAGTGCCAACCCCGCCCATCAAGCACTCCAGGCACAATCACAAGCTCAAAAGTATTTTGAAAGAAAACAAATACTTGAATCCAGGTTGTCGTGTTAGGAGTCTTCCAATGGTCCTCTCAAGCACCTCTCAGCCCCACCCTCCCCCTCATCCGTTCATCCCTCTCCCTCCCACAGCAGTTGATACTGGAGCATCTAATCACATTTAGACAGGCAGTGGGTGGGCGAGAGGACGATCAGTACAGCTCCAACTCGAGTGCCTATTGTTGTGGACTCATTGTGCTGTGGCAGTTTAGAACTGCAACGTTGCCCTTTTCTGTGTGTAGTGGGAGGCTGGGTGGTGTGACTGTAAAGTGAATATCGGACAGCGGCAGTCCTAGGAATGATGGATGTGCCTACAATGCAAGGCAATCACTGAGTCCTACATATAGGATAAGTTAGTACAGTGGGGTCTGAAATGATTGGCAATCTTGAAAAAGATGAGCAAAAAAAAGACTCAAATAAATTATACAAATACCGAGCTTTGATTGTATAGTCAATTTTTTTATTTTATTATATTATTTTCTACTTATGAAATTTCTCAGAGAAAGGTTTGTTTTATTTGTTTTCAATACTGCACCTTGCAATTTGACCTGTGGCCATTAACCATTTCTTTGTGGATTTTGATTGGGGTTATTGTCTTGCTGGAAGATCCTCTTTCGGCCGAGTTTCAGCATCCTGGCAGAGGCAGACAGATTTTGGGCTAAAATGTACTGGTACTGGGTAAACTTCATGATGCCGTTGACCTTAACAAAGGACCCCAGGACCAGTGGAAGCAAAATAGCCCCATAACATTAAAGATCCACCACCATATTTTACAGTAGGTATGGGGTTATTTTCAGCTTATCCATCATTATTTTGACACCAAACCCACCACTGGTGTGCACGGCCAAAGAGCTCTATGTTCATGTCATCTGACCATAGCAACAGTTCTAATCCAAGTGCCAATGCCTTTTAGCAAACTCTAGATGTTTACATTGGTTGGATCACATGAAAACAGAGTTCTTTGGCCACGCCCACTGCAGTGGTGGGTTTGGCCTTGAAATAATTATGCATAAGCAGAAAATAACAAAATGTTATTAGTATAAAATAATATAATTTCCCTTTTCAATATAGCACACAATACAGCTCAGTATTTGCATTATTTATTTTATAGTCTTTTTTGGGTGCCAATAATTTCAGACCCCACTGCATATTCAGAGGACACTCAAATGTTTTGTATAGATATTTTTTCCAAAGGAATATGAATTTGTGTTGTGCACATGTTTATGTACTGTATCTATTAGAACATACGCATACACACCCACTATGTTGTGACACATCAGTGCCAGCTGAGTGCTCTGACCGTGCTCTCTGCTGTGAGTCTGACCCGTGCTGCAGCTCCTGGCTCTCTGCTGTGAGAATCCAGGCTTCCGGATGGAGACAGAGAGAGAGAGAGGCTCAGTCAATCATAACCCTTTGTGGGAACAGATCTGTCATCACCTGCCTCTCTCTCTCTCTCTCTCTCTCTCTCTCTCTCTCTCTCTCTCTCTCTCTCTCTCTCGCTCCTTCCTCTCTCTCTCTCTCTCTCTCCCTCCCTCCCTCCCTCTCTCCTCCCCTAAAGGCTAACCACTCTGACCTGTATCTGTCTGCTCTGGATGGGTCCCAGGTTTGGTTTAAATGCCCCAATTATTCTCATGAATTATGGTGCTCATCTCTAAACGCTGCTGGTGTGTTGGCACCGCTGCAGGAGAGGAGTTTTCAACATGCAATATACATTATAGGGAATGTGGGGATAGGCGTATTCTCGTCATAATTCTGTGATCAGTACATTAGTTCTCATTTCTACACATGTAATTAGTTAATACACTATTTTGTTCCTGTGATATTAACAGTGTTTCGTCTGTGCTGCATGGTGAGTGTTTGAATTAAATGGAATAAAAATATGTGAATGTGATCAAATATAGGCCTTCTCCCTTTCGTCACAGATCCGTCTGGCCTATAGCCTATATCCCCTCTAACCCTTTTGTATTTCCTATAAAACCTAACCCATTAAACCTAGGGGAAATATGTTCAGGCAGCACACTGTAGATTAAAAGGTTTTATTATCATCTGGTACTTTTCCTCCCCCCTGTAATTGATCATGTCAAATGTGTCAGGAATGCATGAACTCAGCATTATTCACAGTAACCCCATGCCATCCCCATTCCTTGGCCCACTGTAATGAGATAATTATCTCTTAAACAATTAATAACCCCGGGAACAACAGCACAGCCATGGCCTGCGGTGGCGGCACACGTTCCCGTGCTCACCCTTCCTCCCATCCCAATACGCAGCTATTTTAAGCCCAATAGCCAGGGATGATTGAAGGGTCAAAATGAGAGTCTAAATAGGATTTATTAGTGGTGGAGTAGAGAGGGGAAAGCAGGGTGAGCTGGGGCGACAGAGAGACAGAGAGAGAACGGGAGGGAGAGTGAGAGAATGAGAACGGGAGAGAGAGAGAGATAAAGCAAGAGAGGGAGGGAGAGAGAGAGGGAGAGACACATCATTGTCGTAGTCCTGATCAACACTGGGTACGAGCCGTCTGCTCCGGCTCATACAGAGGCATCAATCCATTTTATCACTTCTAGATTTTTTTTCTCTCTCTGTGTTTTTCTCCTTTTATGACCCCTTGTCACATTCACAGTGATTAATTTATAACACTCAGACCGTCCACGGCGCTGCGCACGTTGGCCTGCAGCCCTTCAGGAATACAGATTATATCTGCTACGAGGCATCACATTCTCCAACAGTACATAAAAACAGAGAGAGCCACCGCCACAGTGAAGAAGGAATTATAGAGCTGGAACATAGATAATTCTCCAGAAGGGCATGACACACTTGGAGGTAACGGCTATGAGAGGGAGAGAGTTCACTATCTAATGCGCTGAGTAAAAACTTCACTCTCAGCTGCACCAAAGAGAGAAAATGGCAGTGATATGATTAAAGAATACATTTACTGCCTGGCTGTCATCTTAGAATCTCAGTCTCATATTAAGTACAGTACCAGTCAAAAGTTTGGACACACCAACTCATTCCAGGGTTTTTGATTATTTTTTTTACATTTTCTACATTGTAGAATAAGAGTGAAGAGATTGAAACTATGAAATAACACATACGGAATCATGTAGTAACCAAAAAAGTGTTAAACAAAACGAAATATATTTAATATTCTTCAAAGTAGCCAACCTTTTGCCTTGATGACAGCTTTGCACACTCTTGGCATTCTCTCAACCAGCTTAACTTGTTGGCTGCTTTTCCTTCATTCTGCGGTACAACTCATCCTAAACCATCTCAATTGGGTTGAGGTCAGGTCATTGTGGAGGCCAAGTCATCTGATGCAGCACACTCTGATGTCTTCACTATTATTCTACAACGTAGAAGATAGTAAAAATAAAGAAAAACCCTTGAATGAGTAGCTGTGTCCAAACTTTTGACTGGTTCTGTATGCATCTTCAACCCCAGATGGTATGAGAATTAAATTATTATAACATATATTTGGACAAATGTTACGAACCCCCCCTAAAAATGTCCCAAATTCCTCAGCAACCTTAGTGATCATCTCCATCTATCCCATCCCAACAGATTCCAAACTGCTTTACTGCATTCTGTATGGTTGCTCTCCACTGCTGCTATTCTGGCTCATCTAGTCATTCAGAAACTTCTGTCTGTAAATGATTAATGTGAAGTCTGTTCTATTCTTACCCAGAGCCAGTGATCTAGGAGAAACAGGGATGGTTGGACAGAGGCCAGACAATAGGGGGAAGGATCAAAGCACAAATTAGTAAGCACTAGCTTACTCTTGCTCTTTGAAGCCCCCTATCAATCATAATGGTGAAAATTGCCACATGTGGTTGTAATGGCATCCTGCAGGGGCAGATGTTACAGCTGTTGCTCATGGTTGAACATGCCCTTAGGCATATGTCTAGGATCAGCTGGCCTACACAGAGATCGCAACCTTAAGCTTTAGTGGGAGGAATGCAAACTGACCTGAGATCAATGTTTTGGCCTGAAGCATACTGGTGTTTGTGATGCCCTTGCCTGCTGCACTGCTATTGTTCACTCTCCACCCATCCACAGAGCAGTGATCTGAGAGGGCTGACAGATGAGGATATGTCAAGCTAGTGATCCTATACTCTGTCATTCTCCAGTCCCCCTACTAACACTAAACAATTTTAGATTCACTAGACACTGTCATGTCTGTGCACCTGTTGGAGATCACATTGACAGTAATGTATTGGAATGACATTCAAATCAAATCACATTTTATTGGCCAGATACATTACATTACAGCTGCGCCATCATAGGTTTGGACGAGGTTCTCTATGAACTTAAACTCAGACATCTCAAAATTCATAAAGTCAAACACAGACTACGCATCTCGCACACTTGACACATTAAAGTAAGCCCGAGCATGCCCCCATTCTCATTGACGGGGCTGTAGTGGAGCAGGTTGAGAGCTTCAAGTTCCTTGGCATCCACATCACCAACAAACTAACATGGTCCAAGCACACCAAGATAGTTGTGAAGAGGGCACAACAAAACCTATTCCCCCTCAAGAGGCTGAAAAGATTTGGCATGGGTCCTCAGATCCTCAAAAGGCTTTACAGCTGCACCATCAAGAGCATCCTGACGGGTTGCATCACTGCCTGGTATGGCAACTGCTAGGCCTCCGATCGCAAGTCACTACAGAGGGTAGTGCGTATGGCCCAGTACATAACCGGAGCCAAGCTTCCTGCCATCCAGGACCTCTATACCAGGCGGTGTCAGAGGAAGGCCCTAAAAATTGTCAAAGACTCCAGCCACCCTTGTCATAGACTATTCTCTCTGCTACCACATGGCAAGCAGTACCGGAGCGCCAAGTCTAGGTCCAAGAGGCTTCTAATCAAATGGCTACCCAGACTATTTGCACCCCCATTCTACGCTGCTGCTCCTCTACCTACATGTACATATTACCTCGACACCTTTGCCCCCGCACATTGACTTTGTACCGGTACCCCCTGTATATGGCCGCCGCTATTGTTATTTACTGCTGCTCTTTAATTATTTGTTATTCTTATCTCTTACTTTTTTAAAACATTTTCTTAAAATTAGATTGTTGGTTAAGGGATTGTAAGTAAGCATTTCACCTTTTGCACTCGGCACGAGACAAAGTTTGATGTGATTTAATTTGCCTTGTATGCATCGCGGAAGTTAGTGTAACAATGGTCCAGTGTTTTTCCAGCGCGAGTGCTACAATTGATATGCTGATAGAATTTAGCTAGATTTGTTCTCAAATGTACTTTGTTACACTCCCCAGCTACAATAACTGTAGCTTCAGGATATATTGTTTCCAGTTTGCATAAAGTCCAGTGACGTTCCTTGAGGGCCGTCGTGGTATCGGCTTGAGGGGAGGATATACACTGGTGTGACAATAACCGTTTTGGGCGGCAGGGTAGCCTAGTGGTTAGAACATTGGACTAGTAACCGGAAGGTTGCAGGTTCAAATCCCCCGAAGCCTCTTGGACCTAGACTGTCGTTCTGCCCCTGAACAGGCAGTTAACCCACTGTTCCTAGGCCGTCATTGAAAATAAGAATTTGTTCTTAACTGACTTGCCTAGTTAAATAAAGGTAAAATAAATAAAAATTTGATTGTGAGGAGCAGGTGAACAAAAGGACTGCTGCTGCTCCAGTTAACTTTTCTGCCTGCGGCTATGGAATCCTGACCTGTTCACCGGACGTGCTACCTGTCCCAGACCTGCTGTTTTCAACTCTCTAGAGGCAGCAGGAGTGGTAGAGATACTCTTAATGATCGGCCAACTGACATTTACTCCTGAGGTGCTGACTTGCTGCACCCTCGACAACTACTGTGATTATTATTATTTGACCATGCTGGTCATTTATGAACATTTGAACATCTTGGCCATGTTCTGTTATAATCTCCACCCGGCACAGCCAGAAGAGGACTGGCCACCCCTCATAGCCAGAGTTTAGGATCACTAGCTTGACATATCCTCTCTAGGTTTTGGCCTTTCTAGGGAGTTTTTCCTAGCCACCGTGCTTCTACACATGCATTGCTTGCTGTTTGGGGTTTTAGGCTGGGTTTCTGTACAGCACTTTTAGATATCAGCTGATGTACAAAGGGCTATATAAATACATTTGATTTGATTTCGAGTTCCTGTATGTTGTTACAATTACACCATTAGTCGTTAATCATGAAAAATACACCCCTGCCCTTCTTCTTCCCAGAGAGATGTTTATTCCTGTCGGCGCGATGCACTGAGAATCCAGGTGGCTGTACCGACTCCGACAACATATCCAGAGAGAGCCATGCTTCCGTGAAACAGAGTATGTTACAATGATGTCTCTGATGTCTCTCTGGAAAGCAACCCTTGCCCTGATTTCATCAACTTTGTTATCTAGGGACTAGAGATTAGCGAGTAATATACTCGGAGGCGGTGGGTGGTGTGCACTCTTCCAACTCTCTCTCCTCCGTTGGCGTTGTTTTGGGTCGGCCTCTGGAATCAGTTCAAATGCACTGGGTGGTGCGAATAAAGGATCTGCTTTGGAAAAGTCATATTCCTAGTCGTAGTGCTGGTAAGTTGACACCGCTCTGATATCCAATAGTTCTTCCCGGCTGTATGTAATCGCACTTAAGATTTTCTGGGCTAACAATGTAACAAAAAATACATTAAAACAAGAATAATGCAAAGTTTCCTAAGGACTAGAAGCAAGGCAGCCCTCTCTGTCGGGACCATTTTACATTCAGAGGACAAGATATGGAAACCACCATTCAGAGATTCAACGACAGAACATTTCTCTGATTCTCCTTGACAAGAGACTGATGTGATACTGTCTCTTTCTCCTTCACTCTCTTTCCTCTCTGCATTTTATATGAATCAGAAAGCTTTTAAAATATTGTCTCTGGCAAACTTAAAAGTGCATACTGTATATAAAGTATGCTGAATCAGTAGCCTGATAACCTCTGTAAGTCATCTGAATACTCTGACTTGACAAATCTGCTTTCTCTCTCTTCTCTATCTCTCTGTTCTCTTTGTCTCTATCTCACTGTCTTTTTTCTATATCTCTCTTCTCTCTGTTTCTCACTCTCTCTGCAATATTTTATTCCCTCGCATTCTGTTTCTGTCAATGGAAAGGAAAATAATTGTATTATAATGGCAGGCCCTTTCCTCCTTTATGTAGAATATAATGCAGCCAGGAAAAACGATGTTCCCACTGCCAGCAGTATTTATGTATAGTATAAATGTATAAGCACAATCCCAAGGCAATATGGAGCTATCCAAGTTATCCTTATGCACAATGTGTCAAGCGGGCTCTGAAGTTCGGGCTGCCTCTCTAAACGCCACGCTATTTCCATACATACTGTAGTGCACTACTTTTGACCAAAGCCCATAGGGCTCTGGTCAAAAGTAGTGTACTATGTATGGTATAGGGTGCCATTTGGGACGTATACTCAGTCTTCTATTGTCCTCTGTAAATAGCAACACACCATAGAAGCACGTTCCTTCCTGTGTGCACAAGTCATTGCATTCCAACTCCAATAGCCTGCAGCTAGACTTTCAGTGTGTCCGGGCGTGTTTAAGGATTACCTGAAGGGACAATTTGATCTGAATGTTCTGTCTAATGGGGGAACTTTCCCCTCGTATTATGATGCTACTCATTATCCTCCAGATACTAACAAAGTTGTATTTTGAATATTGTATTAATGACTGGGTGTTTGTTTTGAATCTGTGCAGGAATGACAATGTCACATGCATAGAATATTCCTCAAATGCATAGCCTCGTTTTCGATATAGGGCTGTTAAATTGAAAAGTTAATAATTTGACTCGCAGCTAAAGCATCATCTTGCACACTTACTAGACGGTGTGCAGAGAAACTTCTACTCAACTCCAACAACAGGTGGTGTGAAGTCACATGACATTGGTCAAACAAAAAACGCAGTCCTATCTAAAACACATTACTGCTCTTCCCTCTCTACCAGCTCTCTTTCTCCCCCTTCTCCCTCCCACGCTGCAGGGGGATGGAAGTTATTCACACAGCAGCTCTATGTCATCTCCTCCATTATAAAACTACACCAAAAGGTCCAGATTACACTCAATGTGCTGTCATATCAATCACATTTTTGCTCCCTGTGTCTGCAGGCCCTTTGCTATTATTCAAGTTGGGGGATACATTGGGTCAGTGGGGGACCCGTTTGCAAAAAGGACGCATCCTTCTCAGCCTCAATGTCCACGAAAGCCTAGGAGCACGTTGGGATAACTTCCATTTTTTTTTCAATCTTGTTTGTTATTGTGTGTTCTCGACATTTTGGAGAGAAAATTATTTTTCCCAGACCCATTTGCATGCAGTGTTCCTAGTCAGGTTGAGTTAATTGAGTGTCCCTAGCCTGTTGCGCTCTTGTGTTGGTTATGTGGCAGGCTGTGGTGTAGACACTGTGAATGGCACTTAATGGTTTGAGAGCTCATACGAATGAGGACACGTAGATTTGTTTGCTTTTTCCATAGTCAATTATCCTTTCCATTTCTAGATTTGTTTGCTTTTTCACAGTCAATTATTCTTTCCATTTTTACCATATGACGTACTTTCATATTTCGGTTGTCTAAAGATTTTTTCCCCAGTGATTCTTTTCTTCTCCCTCTCCATCTATTATTGTGGCAGCCCCCAATAGTATGGCATTGGTTGAAGCGCAATGTTAATCCACCCCGACGTCACCAACAAAACAAAAAACATGTTAAACTCCTAGACCGGCTGGGCGAACAACAACTGACGATCCGGATGAGGCCCGACGTGGGATCCGAGCCAACCGGGGCAAGGAAACCTCTCGAGCCAGGTAGGGCGTAGAAGCCCGACGAGCTGGCTAGGCACTCCCGGTTCCGTCGGTGGTGACCCAGAGCCGATGCCACCATACCAACTGGAACGCCAGTGCTCCCCGTTGCTTTGTGTGATGGCTTCTGCATTCTGTCACATGGAATAATGCTGTAGAGATGAAGCGGGTACGGGGAGTCAAACATTTAATAAAGGACAGTGTCACGATCGTCGTAGTGAGGAGACCAAAGCGCAGCGTGGTGTGAATCCATATTTTTAATGAATGACGAAAAAACACTAAGTACACGAAACAAACAAACAAAATAACAAGACGAACGTGACCGCCTCCGAAACGGAGTGCTAACATGCAACATCACATAGACAATAACCCGCAAACCCAAACTGGAAAATGGCAACCTAAATAGGTTCCCCAATCAGAGACAACGATAAACAGCTGCCTCTGATTGGGAACCAATCCAGGCCACCATAGACCTACAATATGCCTAGACTAAGCACACACACCTAGACATACAAAAACCCTAGATGAGACAAAAACACATATACCACCCTCGTCACACCCTGACCTAACCAAAATATATAAAGAAAAACAAAGAATACTCAGGTCAGGGCGTGACAAACAGACATGGAACGAGACAGGAACAGCATCAGCAAACTAGTAATACAAACAAAAAGCAATTCATGCATCAGCAGTGATCAGGGCAGGGGAATTGACAAATATAGGGGAGGTAATAACAGGTGATGAGTGAGTCCAGGTGAGTCCAATATCGCTGATGCGTGTGACGAGGGAAGGCAGGTGTGCGTAATGGATGATAGGAGTGTGTGATGTAGGGCGGGAGCAGACGTGACACAAACACTAGCTAGCCTAACTTTCCTCAACCAAGACAAGCCTCTCACAAGTTACAACACAAAATGTAGCTGATAAAACAAATTGTGTTTCTAAGAAATAGCTTTAATTAATCTAACCCGGTCAATGCAGATGTAAGTAGCGCATCGGCTGTGCATTGCAGTGTGTACACATGCTAGCTGGCTAGATAATTAGTTAGATCGAGACAGACACGTTGCTATGATTTATTAATTCAGTACACCCTCCTTTGTCAATGAAATGTTCTTCATGCTATTTTTTTTCAAATGTGTGCTGACTGATCAACAGTCTCAAGTTCCTTTTCAGTGTGTTCCCACAAATCTGAACTCAGTAAGAAAAATTACGTTTAAACTATGTATTTTCCAGATGTTGAAGTTAGGTTAATTTTAGGTTCTGAATGAAAGGTGAAAATATGTATTGTAGGGAAGTTTAAGATATGCATTTTCCAGACATAAAAGAAAAGCATTTTCTGGAAGTGTAAAATACATATTTTCCAGAAGTTTAAATCAGGTACATTTTCAGTTCTGAATAAAATTTGAAAATCATTTGTCTACTATTTTTTACTGTACTGAATGCACTCTGCAGTGCTCTAATGCAGTGGTTCTCAAATCTCTCCCCTGGGAGCCCTAGAAGTTTCAACATTTTGCTGTAGCTCTGTACTAGCTAGGCAAGAGCTTAAGGATTAGCTGACAAGTTGAATCAGGTGTGCTAGCTCTGGAATAGATCAATTACATGGAATGGCCTGGGGTCCCCATGGAGATGATTGAAAACCAGTACTCTACTGCACTGTGCTGTTCAAACTTGTGAAACATGGTTGTCTATGATTGGTTCAGATAGGGACGTAGAAGTAAAGACCGGGCCAAATCTAAACCAAACATAGACATCTATGTTTGCGCCAAATCAAGGCCAGCACGGACCTGTGGACCAAATCTGAACCAGATATAGACATCTATGTTTCAAAAACGCTCTCCTAACTGTTTACGAAAACTGGATTTATTTCAAGACCTACCTTCAAACTCAGTGCCTCTTTCCTTGACATCATGGGAAAATCAAAAGAAATCAGCCAAGACCTCAGAAAAATAATTGCAGACCTCCACAAGTCTGGTCCATCTTTGGGTGCAATTTCCAAGTGCCTGAAAGTACCACGTTCATCTGTACAAACAATAGTACGCAAGTATAAACACATTGGGACCATGCAGCTGTCATACCGCTCAGGAAGGAGGCGCGTTCTGTCTCCTAGAGATGAATGACCTTTGTGCTAAAAGTGCAAATCAATCCCAGAACAAAGGACCGTGTGAAGGTGCTGGAGGAAACAGGTACAAAAGTATCTATATCCACAGTAAAACGAGTCCTATATCGACATAACCTGAAAGACCGCTCAGCAAGAAAGAAGCCACTGCTTCAAAACCGCCAGAAAAAAGTCAGACTACGATTTGCAACTGCACATGGGGACAAAGATTGAACTTTTTGGAGAAATGTCCTCTGGTCTGATGAAAGAAAAATATAACTGTTTGACCATAATTACCATTGTTATGTTTGGAGGAAAAAGGGGGAGGCTTGCAAGCCGAAGAACACCATCCCAACCGTGAAGCATCATGTTGTGGGGGTGCTTTGCTGCAGGAGGGACTGGTACACTTCACAAAATAGATGGCTACATGGGGAAGGAAAATTATGTGGATAT
Organism: Oncorhynchus clarkii lewisi; assembly: GCF_045791955.1. Classification (NCBI taxonomy): domain Eukaryota; kingdom Metazoa; phylum Chordata; class Actinopteri; order Salmoniformes; family Salmonidae; genus Oncorhynchus; species Oncorhynchus clarkii. Next base: position 36,312 of record NW_027258838.1, on the reverse strand, counting down.
ATTGAAGTAGCATCTCAAGACATCAGTCAGGAAGTTAAAGCTTTGTCGCATGAATGTCTTCCAAATGGACAATGACCCCAAGCATACTTCCAAAGTTGTGGCAAAATGGCTTGAGGACAACAAAGTCAAAGTATTGGAGTGGCCATCACAAAGCCCTGACCTCGATCCCATAGAAGATTTGTGGGCAGAACTGCAAAACCGTGTACGAGCAAGGAGGCCTACAAACCTGACTCAGTTACACCAGCTCTGTCAGTTGGAATGGGTCAAAATTCACGCAACTTATTATGGGAAGCTTGTAAATCATAAATCATTCTCTCTACTATTATTCTGACATTTCACATTCTTAAAATAAAGTGGTGTTCCTAACTGACCTAAGACAGGGAATTTTAACTAGGATTAAATGGCAGAAAACCCTTTTTGCAATTTTGTTAGCACAGCTGAAAACTGTCAGAATAGAAAGAGGAGTGGGAGGCCCCGGTGCACAACTGAGGAAGAAAACAAGTACATTAGAGTGTCTACTTTGAGAAACAGACAGGCCAGCATCCCCGAGTCGCCTCTTCACTGTTGACGTTGAGACTGGTGTTTTGCACGTACTATTTAATGAAGCTGCCAGTTGAGGACTTGTGAGGTGTCGGTTTCTCAAACTAGGCACTCTACTTGTCCTCTTGCTCAGTTGTGCACCAGGGTCTCCCACTCTTTCTATTCTGGTTAGAAACCGTTTGCGCTGATCTGTGAATTGAATAGTACACAGCGTTGTACGAGATCCTCAGTTTCTTGGCAATTTCTCACATTGAATAGCCTTCAATTCTCAGAACAAGAATAGACTGACGAGTTTCAGAAGAAAGTACTTTGTTTCTGGCCATTTTGAGCCTGTAATCAAACCCACAAATGCTGATGCTCCAGATACTCAAGTAGTCTAAAGAAGGCCAGTGTTATTGCTTCTTTAATCAGAACAACAGTTTTCAGCTGTGCTAACATAATTGCAAAAAAGTTTGTAATGATCAATTAGCCTTTTAAAATAAACTTGGATTAGCTAACACAACGTGCCAATGGAACACAGGAGTGATGGTTGCTGATAATGGGCCTCTGTACGCCTATGTAGATATTCCATAAAAAATCTGCCGTTTCCAGCTACAATAGTCATTTACAACATTAAAACCTGTTGAGACTCTAGGGGCAGTATTTTCAAAAAAAAGCGTTCCCGTTTTAAACGGGATATTTTGTCAGGACAAGATGCTAGAATATGCATTGACAGCTTTGGATAGAAAACACTCTAACGTTTCCAAAACTGTAAAGATATTGTCTGTGAGTATAACAGAACTGATGTTGCAGGCGAAAGCCTGAGAAAAATCCAATCCAGAAGTGCCCCAGGTTTTGAAAGCGCTGCGTGCCAATGAGTCCCCATTGACCTGTGAATGTGCTATGAACCAGCTTACGCTTTCTACGTATTCCCCAATGTGTCTACAGCATTGTGACGTAGTTTTACGCATTTATGTTGAAGAATACCCGTAGGGGGCTACATTGCGCAAGTGGTCACATGATGCTCCCGGAGAGAAAATCTTGTGTAAAGTACAGAGGTAGCCATTATTCCAATCGCTTCTACTGAAAAAGCAATTGTCCCGGTGGATATATTATCGAATAGATATTTGAAAAACACCTTGAGGATTGATTCTAAACAACGTTTGCCATGTTTCTGTCGATATTATGGAGCTAATTTGGAATATTTTTCGGCGTTGTCGTGACTGCAATTTCCGGTCGATTTCTCAGCCAAACATGAAGAACAAACAGAGCTATTTCGCCTACAAAACTTTGGCTATCTACCTGGGAGTCTCGTGAGTGAAAACCTCTGAAGTTCATCAAAGGTAAACAATTTAATTTGATTGCTTTTCTGATTTTTGTGACAAGGTTGCCAGCTGCTAGCAAGGCATAATGCTATGCTAGGCTATCGATAAATTTACACAAATGCTTGTCTAGCTTTGTCTGTAAAGCATATTTTGACAATCTGAGATGACAGGGTGATTAACAAAAGGCTAAGCTGTGTTCCAATATATTTCACTTGTGATTTTCATGAATAGGAAGATTGTCTAGGAAGATTTATGTCCGTTGCGTTATGCTAATTAGTGTCAGATGATGACAACGGTCCCGTTCACGGGATGGGGTGTCACTAGAGGTTAACAATGTCTACACTGTATTTCTGATCAATTTGATGTTATTTTAATGGACAAAATCATTTAAAAACAAGGACATTTCTAAGTGACCCCAAACTTTTGAACAGAATATATAATTATAAACACAGCAAAAAAAGTAATGTCCCTTTTTCAGGACCTTGTCTTTCAAAGATAATTCGTAAAAATCCAAATACCTTCACAGATCTTCATTGCAAAGGGTTAATACACTGTTTCCCATGTTCAATGAACCATAAACAATTAATGAACACGCACCTGTGGAACGGTCGTTAAGACACTAACAGCTTACAGACGGTAGGTAATTAAGGTCACAGAAAGGCCTTTCTGCTGGCTCTGAAAAACACCAAAAGAAAGATGCCCTGGGTCCCTGCTCATCTGTGTGAACGTGCCTTAGGCCTACTGCAAGGAAACATGAGGACTGCAGATGTGGCCAAGGCAATAAATTGCAATGTCAGTACTGTGAGACGCCTAAGACAGCGCTACAGGGAGACAGGACGGACAGCTGATCGTCCTCGCAGTGACAGACCACGTGTGACAACACCTGCACAGGATCGGTACATCCAAAAATCACAACTGCGGGACAGGTACAGGATGGCAACAACACCTGCACGAGTTACACCAGGAACGCACAATCTCTTCATCAGTGCTCAGACTGTCCACAATAGGCTGAGAGAGGCTGGACTGAGGGGTTGTAGGCCTGTTGTAAGGCAATTCCTCACCAGATAAAAGGCCATCCATAATTTATATTAAGATATTAATGAGCGAGCTAGGACGGACATAGTCAATATAGCTATTTGTATGTAGAGCTACAGAATTCAGAACATAGGCCATTCTTACGGTGTCCTCCCTGTACGCCTAGTCAGAACCGTAGGATAAATATAGGGGGTATATAAAGCAGACAATGAAAGCTCTTACAATATTCAATGATTACATTTCTCTAAAACAGTTTATAGGCTACATGTGCACCACCAAGTCAGAACAGTAGGTGAAATTAAGAGGGGTAAATAGACCAAATTATTAGGGTGAGACACATGGGCTACAAACATCTTACTACAGAACATTCACTTAGTATGACTTTCTTGCTAACAATATACATACGTCCCTGGCATATTACATAATTTATGCAGCAGCATACAATACATTATTGGACTCACCTTATTGTGCTGTGCTCACTTGATCAGGAAGGTGGTGTCATCAAAGTCTGTCATTCTCTGGATTTATGGTGCTTTCAAAACAACTGGGGACTCTGAAAAAAACAAGGTCAAATCATGATGTCATTGATCTCCAGGTCGTAGCTCTAGAAAGAGGCCGGATTTTCAATTCCGAGTTGGATGACCGTTCAAAACGTATTTTCCCAGTCGGAGCTCGTATATTCCCGACTTTCCAGTTGTCTTGAACTCACTGAAGTCAAGTTTTCGCAATTCCGAGTTAACAGTAGTTTTGAGTGCACCACAAATCATGCTTCATTGACAGCATTGCCAATGTTGAATGTTTATCATTTTGAACTTGGAATCACAGATTTGGGACCACACCGCTACTCCACTGAATAGCAGGCTAGTGATTGCCTTGCATTGCTTGCAGCTATCCACTGTCACTGATTCCTTCCAAACCACTCATTGTTGAATTTGCGATTTCCAACTTGTTATGTAATGTTTATGGCCAATGAGCACCAATATGTTTTATCTATCATTTCTCTTCATTATTTATCTTCACATGACAAGAATAAAAAATGATTTGCCAGTATACTGTCAACTTGATTCATGATGATGACTGCTTGCTAAGATTTTTAAAGTATGATGTTGACATTATCAGTCCAATCAAAGCTACTGTACATATAACGTGATTTGATGTTATTTTATCTGTGGCCAATGACCTTGATCCTTCTTGGATGGGCATTTCTGATGTAACTATGGTAGCACCCAAGGGGATAGAATTTTCTAGCTCTATCCTTAGACTTGGCGGTGACATAGTGTCCCCATGAGTGACAGAACACTGAGCCAATCACGGCGCAATGCTCTGTATTTTCTGCTAGCTTGCCCCACCACCACAGAAAGCACTGAGCGAGGCTGAAACACCTGCATTTTGGAGCTGCCTTACTCAAGAAAACAAAAAAGAGACAATGTTTGTATGTGGCTTTAATTAACTCAATGATATATATTTTTTACATTGTTTGCAAACTGATATGTGACATGTATTAATGCAAAAATAACATGCAAAACAGGCCCCACCTGCACTGAATGACAGGAAGCCACTGATTATATACCTCAGTGTTGGGACTGGCTATATGTCTAAAGATATCTGCCACATAGCACTAACTTCAATAATTATGGGATGAAGATGTAGCATATTCTGGGAAATGAATTGCGATATTTGTGAGGAAGAAAAAGACTACAGACAGAAGACGTTTTCCATCCGATCTTGCAGCCTCCACTGCATACAGGTCCTGCTTGGTCACGGGTCAAAAAGTTTGAAAACCACTGAGCTAGAACAGATTGCTAATTGCAAACGTCAAATAGCAGGGAGAGAGGACTGCCACAAATGAACATGCAGCTCAAACAAAAACGTGTTGATCAAGAAAATGAACCGGTTACTTTGCTATTTCACCAGCAATGGCATCAAGCAATAGTTAGCATGGGGCCTACTGTTCTCGGTATGTCAAAATAGCTTGAAATGTATCATTTACTTGTGAAGCTTGCATTTGGAATTTGTTGTTCACGCTAATTATTACATAATCAAAATGTTTTGTAGACAAAATAATGAAAAGGGCATTATGGTGGCCTCAATAAATAGACAAAGATTTGTAGTTGAACAAGTCATTGCTTGTAAGGGGCAGAACAAAAGGTTTTTACCTTGTCAGCTCAGGGATTGATCTTGCAACCTTTCAGTTACTAGTCCAACGCTCTAACCACTAGGCTACCTGCCTCCGGAATCTTGGACCTTGTGCCTTGCTTTTGACTCCAATAATAGTGACTTGGTCCCACCTCTGTAATATACAGTACTGCCCATTGATCAATACAGCAATTGATTAAACAGGACCATGTTTGCAAAAACAAGAGTTTCTAAGCTCATGTCAATGGTACACAGGTCAGCTAATGCTTGTTATGTTGGGCACCTACTGACCAAGGTTTATGGAAATACAGGCAGGCACCACATTACTACAAGACAAAACAGCTCGCTCAATCAAGCATTTTATTTATTTCAACTTTATTTCACTAGACAATTCAGTTAAAGAAAAAATTCTTATTTACAACGACGGCCTACCAAAAGGCAAAAGGCCTCCTGCGGGGACGGGGGCTGGGATTAAAAATGAAAAATAAATGAAATAAAAATATAGGACAAATCACACATCACAACAAGAGAGACAACAGAACACTACACAGAGAGAGACCTAAGACAACAACAGCACGGCAGCAACACATGACAAAACAGCATGGTAACAACACAACATGGCAGCAGCACAACATGGTAGCAGCACAAAACAGGGTACAAACATTATTGGACACAGACAACAGCACAAAGGTCAAGAAGGTAGGGACAACAATCCATCATACAAAGCAGCCACAACGGTCAGTAAGAGTGTCCATGATTGAGTCTTTGAATGAAGAGATTGTCGCTACCTGCCGCGAACTGAAAAGATGAGCGACCCAGGGATGTGTGTGCTTTGAGGACTTAAAAAAAAAATGTGACTGGCAGAACGGTTGTTGTATGTGGAGAATGAGGGCTGCAGTACATATCTCAGGTAGGGGGAGTGAAGTCTAAGAGGGTTTTATAAATAAGCATCAACCAGTGGGTCTTGAGACGGGTATACAGAGGAGTAGAGTGCAGTGATGTGTCCTATAAGGTGCTTTTGGAGGCAAATCTGATGGCCGAATGGTAAAGAACATCTAGCCGCTCGAGAGCACCCTTACCTGCCGATCTATAAATGATGTCTCCGTAATCTAGCATGGGTAGGATGGTCATCTGAATCAGGGATTAGTTTGGCAGCTGGGGCGAAAGAGGAGTGACTATGATAGAGGAAACCGAGTCTAGATTTAACCTTAGCCTACAGCTTCGATATGTGCTGAGAGGACATTGTACCGTCTAGCCATTCTCCCAAGTACTTGTATGAGGTGACTACCTCAAGCTCTAAACCCTCAGAGGTAGTAATCTTAGTCTTGTAAGTATAAAAGCACAACTTGCTTTCATATATATATATTTTTTAAAGCTTGAAAAGGTAGTGGAATGGGATTAGTGTGGTGTGTGAAGAATCCAATACTTGACCTTGTACAAATCACATTGTTGTGGGAGCACATGCTCTAAGAGTATGAACTAGGCTGATTGAGATGGTTTGAATCCTAAGCAACCTGCATACACATTGTGTGAAGTACAAATGACCAGCATAGCTACTGCAGTAGGTCAAAGCTGTGTGGTGGAAAATCTTGGTTGAGTAGACATTGTGGTGCTCGTGAATTTCCTTTCTTTTTCGGGCTTCAGACCAATGCCTACGTCTCACTTAAAATGTCGTTTTTTGTTTTTAATTATATTTTCAGTTGGTTTGTTGTTACTCCAATTGATTGAGAAGTTTGATGCAGGGGATATTTTATGGAGAAAATCTTATTTATGAGGATTTGATGGGAACTGAAATGGCCATTTATTTCCTCTTCACTGGGTTTTGTAGCTCTAGTATTGATGTGTCCTCTTTGCCAAAATGCCACTCCCAGAAAACAATTTAACATAATTTGGCAGTTTCGTTCTTGTTCCAAATGTTTAGCAAACAGAAGAGGAATTAATAATGCTGTGGGAAAGAATCAGAACAGTGAAAACTCTCCTTACCGTGTTTGTTATTTTAATCCATCCTAAAAGTTGTAATTTGAATCCGTCCTATAAGCTTGTGTATGTGCGTGCTTATGCACCCATGTGTTTGTGTGTGAGAGAGAGAGAGAGAGGCAGAAATAGATAATGAAATCGAGACAAGGCAAGAGAGTGAAAACTAAACAAAGGGAGGGTAGAGAGATAGTGAAATCGAGAGAAAGTGTGTGTGCTGTTTACATGCGTGCACGTGTGTGTGTCTGGTGTGTGTGTGCTTCACCCTCCAGCGCTCGACAGCTGTGCTGCTTCCTCTTCTCTGGTTATGGAGGGTGAATTATGGAAAAGCTCACCAATTAAATATTGAAAGGACACAGAAATGAAGAGAATCTGAAGAGTGCGAGGGGTGTGTCCAACAACTGCTTCCAATTTGCAGGCACAAGATGAAACCCTTCACGCAAGTCATTTCTTTTTTTTCCAGACGGCTTCAAATACTTCTGTATGTTCGCATTAATTAAAAATGAACCAAGAAAACAACATGTGGCTCAGTTGGTAGAGCATGGAGCTTGCAATGCCAGGGTGGTGGGTAATGATTCCCATGGGGGACCAGTATGAAATGCACCCACTAGTGTAAGCTCCTCTCAATTAGAGTGTCTGCTAAATGACTCAAATGTTAGCGTAACATGAAGGAATTGTCTTCAGTTTAAGCGGTATTTCCTCTTTTATATGATCTAACATACTGTATAGGAGCATAACATGCTCCTGGCATTCCCTGGCCTATGACACATACAACAGGACGTGTGTTGCTTAATTAAAGCTCTATACCTGAAAAACAAATTCCTCAATATCGTGACATTGGTATGACATGTGGTTAAAGTAATGAGTTAATATTCTTCCTTAAAAGTCTCCAAGACCACAGGTTGATACTTATTCATTCTCTCACTCAAGAAGAGATCTAACCCCACAGGAACAATATGAAGATTCCTTCAGAGGCCACGATGGTGTGTATATATTCTCTTGTCAGGTCTCTTCATAGAAATATATACACATAGATAGGACCTCTTTGGGGTTTCTTTATGCCTCAAAGCTCTGCATCGATTCGCAATACTGCCCTGCATGTGCTCGGGATTTCTATATGTTTCATCAACTCCGAAGCTTTGCATCGATTACCATTTCCCTGCTCTTTCACTGAGTCTCATTGGAAAGAGAGCATGCTCTGGTCATGTCTCTAGGGCTTCATTCCATATGCAGATGTGTCCTCATATACGGGACCATATGGTCACTGAAGAGATGGGTGAAGGGAAAGGGAAACATGCTACTACTATATTGTGTTCGTTCTACATTACCAATCATTTCCACTATCACTGCTACTGATGTACATGCAAGTGTACAGAGTCATTTCTGTGTAAAAGGGCCCATGAGCCCCAACAAGTGAAGTTCACATTTCGGGTTAAAGGCACTCAGTTGTATAACTGACAAGGTATCCCCTTTCCTTTCCATTTCATAGGAGAATGTCAAATTGGATGTCAAATGAAAGCTAAGACTATATTTTTTTCTGAAGTTATTTATACAAACATTTTCCATCCGAAAAATGAGGAATAAGCAAAAGCTTTGATTTCTTGTAAAACATATGGAAACATCTTAGAAAACGTCTAGCAGAAAAGTATTTAAAAGGTATTAGGAATACTTCCAATCACAATAATGTTGAAGTTAAGACCCCTAACTAATATCAACACTTAGATTAAGTTCAGGATATTTTATTCTACCTTCTGTAAGTTAAGAAACATTGCTGTGTGCCTTGAAATACCATTACCAAAAACCCATATACAGTGCCTTCGGAAAGTATTCAGACCACTTGACTTTTTTCACATTTAGCTGCCTTATTCTAAAATGTATTAAATACGACAACAACACAATTCTCAATCTACACACAATTCCCCATAATGACCAAGCAAAAACAGGTTTTTAGATTTTTTTTCTAATTTATTAAAAATAAACAGAAATATTCCATTCACATAAGTATTCAGACCCTTTACTCAGTACTTTGTTGAAGCACCTTTGGCAGCAATTACAGCCTCAAGTCTTCCTGGGTATGACGCTATAAGCTTGGCACACCTGTATTTAAGGAGTTTCTCCCATTCTTCTCAAGAGCTGCAGGGTTGGATGAGGAGCGTTGCTGCACAGCTATTTTCAGATCTCTTCAGAGATGTTTGATCGGGTTCGAGTCCGGGCTCTGGCTGGGCCACTCAAGGACATTCAGAGACTTGTCCTGAAGCCACTCCTGCGTTGTCTTGGCTGTGTGCTTAAGGTCATTGTGCTGTTGGAAGGTGAACCTTCGACCCAGTCTGAGGTCCTGAGCGTTCTGGAGCAGGTTTTCATCAAGGATCTCTCTGTACTTTGCTCCGTTCATCTTTGCCTCGATCCTGACTAGTCTCTGCTGCTGAAAAAAATCCCCACAGCATGATGCTACCACCACCATGCTTCACCGTAGGGATGGTGCCAGATTTCCTCCAGACATGACACTTGGCATTTAGACCAAAGAGTTCAATCTTGGTTTCATCAGACCAGAGAATCTTGTTTCTCAAGTTCTGCGAGTATGTAGGTGCCTTTTGGAAAACTACAAGCAGGCTGTCATGTACCTTTTACTGAGGAGTGGCTTCCGTCTGGACACTCTACCATAAAGGCTTGATTGTTGGAGTGCTGCAGAGATGGTTGTCCTTCTGGAAGGTCCTCCCATCTCCACAGAGGAACTGTAGAACTCTGTCAGAGTAACCAACGGGTTCTTGGTCACCTCCTTGACCAAGGCCCTTCTCCCCTGACTGCTCAGTTTGGCCAGGTGACCAGCTCTAAGAAGCGTTTTGGTGGTTCCAAACTTCTTCTATTTAACAATATTGGAGGCCACTGTGTTCTTGGGGACCTTCAATGCTGCAGAAATGTTTTGGTACCCTTCCCCAGATCTGTGCCTCGACACAATCCTGTCTCGGAGCTCTACGGACAATTCCTTCAACCTCATAGCTTGGTTTTTGCTGTGGGACCTTATATAGACATGTGTGTGCCTTTCCAAATCATGTCCAATCAATTAAATTGACCACAGGTGGACTCCAATCAAATTGTGGAAACATCTCAAGGATGATCATTGGAAGCTGGATGCACCTGAGCTCAATTTCGAGTCTCTTAGTAAAAGGGCTGAATACTTATGCAAATAAGGTATTTCTGTTTTTTATTTTTAATACTTTTGCAACAAAAAAAAAATCAAAATCCCTCTTTTTGCTTTGTCATTTTTGAGTATTGTGTGTGGATGGGGTGGGGTGGACGACTATTTAATACATTTTAGAGTAACAAATTGTGGAAAAAGTCAAGGGATGTGAATACTTTCTGAGGGCATTGTATCAATCTTTAAGATATTTTCCAAATGTTCTACAGTACCTCGTGAGGAGGGTTGATAATGAAAGTTCATATACAGTGCCTTGCGAAAGTATTCGGCCCCCTTGAACTTTGCGACCTTTTGCCACATTTCACGCTTCAAACATAAAGATATAAAACTGTATTTTTTTGTGAAGAATCAACAACAAGTGGGACACAATCATGAAGTGGAACGACATTTATTGGATATTTCAAACTTTTTTAACAAATCAAAAACTGAAAAATTGGGCGTGCAAAATTATTCAGCCCCTTTACTTTCAGTGCAGCAAACTCTCTCCAGAAGTTCAGTGAGGATCTCTGAATGATCCAATGTTGACCTAAATGACTAATGATGATAAATACAATCCACCTGTGTGTAATCAAGTCTCCGTATAAATGCACCTGCACTGTGATAGTCTCAGAGGTCCGTTAAAAGCGCAGAGAGCATCATGAAGAACAAGGAACACACCAGGCAGGTCCGAGATACTGTTGTGAAGAAGTTTAAAGCCGGATTTGGATACAAAAAGATTTCCCAAGCTTTAAACATCCCAAGGAGCACTGTGCAAGCGATAATATTGAAATGGAAGGAGTATCAGACCACTGCAAATCTATCAAGACCTGGCCGTCCCTCTAAACTTTCAGCTCATACAAGGAGAAGACTGATCAGAGATGCAGCCAAGAGGCCCATGATCACTCTGGAAGAACTGCAGAGATCTACAGCTGAGGTGGGAGACTCTGTCCATAGGACAACAATCAGTTGTATATTGCACAAATCTGGCCTTTATGGAAGAGTGGCAAGAAGAAAGCCATTTCTTAAAGATATCCATAAAAAGTGTCGTTTAAAGTTTGCCACAAGCCACCTGGGAGACACACCAAACATGTGGAAGAAGGTGCTCTGGTCAGATGAAACCAAAATTGAACTTTTTGGCAACAGTGCAAAATGTTATTTTTGGCGTAAAAGCAACACAGCTGAACACACCATCCCCACTGTCAAACATGGTGGTGGCAGCATCATGGTTTGGGCCTGCTTTTCTTCAGTAGGGACAGGGAAGATGGTTAAAATTGATGGGAAGATGGATGGAGCCAAATACAGGACCATTCTGGAAGAAAACCTGATGGAGTCGGCAAAAGACCTGAGACTGGGATGGAGATTTGTCTTCCAACAAGACAATGATCCAAAACATAAAGCAAAATCTACAATGGAATGGTTCAAAAATAAACATATCCAGGTGTTAGAATGGCCAAGTCAAAGTCCAGACCTGAATCCAATCGAGAATCTGTGGAAAGAACTGAAAACTGCTGTTCACAAATGCTCTCCATCCAACCTCACTGAGCTCGAGCTGTTTTGCAAGGAGGAATGGGAAAAAAATTCAGTCTCTCGATGTGCAAAATTGATAGAGACATACCCCAAGCGACTTACAGCTGTAATCGCAGCAAAAGGTGGCGCTACAAAGTATTAACTTAAGGGGGCTGAATAATTTTGCACGCCCAATTTTTCAGTTTTTGATTTGTTAAAAAAGTTTGAAATATCCAATAAATGTCGTTCCACTTCATGATTGTGTCCCACTTGTTGTTGATTCTTCACAAAAAAATACAGTTTTATATCTTTATGTTTGAAGCCTGAAATGTGGCAAAAGGTGGCAAAGTTCAAGGGGGCCGAATACTTTCGCAAGGCACTGTATGTTTATAAAACTCAAGGTGTCATGTCATAGCTGACACCCCATTCTTTCTGCAGACATCGTCTAATCTTAATTCAGAGCAGATATTTAACAGTTTTTGGGAAACGTCACAGAAAAACGGAGGGAAATTTTACCGAAATTCTGGTCCCAAACTTTGCATCTTCACAGTTCCTCCAGTAAATGTGTTTTTGTCAAAATGTTCATTGCAAATTGTTGAAAGTAGTTCTTGTGCAAAGAGTAACCTTTTGAAAGCGATGTTTTTGTTGTTGTTGTCATACTCCTCTACTAGACAAATTCTGTTACGTGGAATTGCTCACACTCACTTTCATGTACAATACGACTTGTGGATGAGACGAAGAGGTTGAAAGAGAGAGTGGTGCTAAATAATGTATTTCATACATCATATTTTTACCATTATTCCCCCCCCCCCCCCCCCCCCCCCCCTATTCTTCTTCTAAGCTTTCTCTGAAATGAAAACGAGTCAAAATACCTACTTTTATGGATTGCGCGCACACAACTCTGTTTCAATCTCTCTCTCTCACAAACACACAAACTCACAAACACACAAACTCACAAACTGAATAATGGGGCTTGAAGGAAACTTTCTCAGCCAGGGTTCAAATATAATCTAAAATATGGACATTTTTCTCACCTCTAAAGAAAACCAGAGAAAGCAGAGCCACTGTGTGTGTTACACCCCCTCCCCCCCAGCTCCATCTCCAAGTTTACCAAGTGACAGGTTCAGGGTTTTGAAAAAAGTAGGTATTTTTTCTGCATTTGATAATGCACATTGTGGTTTGAGGAGGAAAATAGCTCAACCCATTCATCCACACAGAAGATATTATCTGGGTGATAATGAAACACCCCAGTTATTTAAATCAAAATGAATTGAGCCGTTTCTTCACACTAATAGGGATATGAACCTTTATCCCTCTCTCTCTTACCAGACACCTTCTGTTGAGTGACCTTGACTCAACCAACCCTCCGACGACCTGACATCTTAAACCTGAAACATACGAGACAGAGGCACTTATGACATCTAAAGGAATGAGCTCCAGAAAATAATGTATGGGAGTAGCGGCTCTGAATCCGAGGGGTATGGAGTAGAAATGTACAGCTCAATCCCACTGTTTTCCACCGCATTAGCGAGGTTAGACAAGCGAGAGAGCGGTGAGAGAGGGCAGCTGCATAATGATCATCTCAACAAGCCACAGAGCATGGCCTGTAAATTATTATAGTTAGAGAGAAAGTGACAGAAATATTCAAGGAGCTCGGGTGAGTGTGTGAATGTGTGTGTCCGTGCGCGTTATGTCTTTTATAAAACAGGCCGTCCGAGCATCTTCAGCCCAGAAGGAGAATGATGGGAGGTGAGCTGAGGGTAATGGGAAAACTCCAAACCCATTGGCTCATATTTACGCAGAGGGTGCGTCTCAAATGGCACCCTATTCCCTATATAGTACACTACGGGCCCTGGTCAAAAGTAGAGCACTATACAGGGAAAAGGGTGCCATTTTGGGGCCCAGTTAGGTTTCTGTCCTGAGATTAATTTCTGATTTATCCTAATTGTCAGATTTTTTTTGGTTTTATAAAATTTGATTTAACTCAAAATCAAACAAGATAAATCACTTAGAGAGAGTGGAAAATGATGTTTTCTGAGAGGGACGTCTGTGTGTGTTCTTGTGAGTTTGTGTGTGTGTGCATGCACGTGTGTGAATGTGTGCCAGAGTGAGAGTCAACAGCAGGCATCATAGAGTTAGAAGGTTATTTTGGTAACATGAAGTCCAGCCCTGAGGGATCATGATTAAGACAGTGAATCAGACCTTACATCAGACCCGACAACCTAGCATCCCAGACAGACGCATGGAATCTTAGCCTCTTTCAACTCCAACTCTGAGCGTAGCCGCAGGAAGTAGGGGTGCTGAGGCTGCTGCAGTACCCCATAAACAAATCTGAATAACAAATATATATAAAAGTAGTGCACTGGGCCTTTACTAGTCCTGTATTAGCGGACCTATATAGTTGTCTGTAGCACTGACCCCCAAAAATTACTCTGTCCCCCACCCCCAAACGTCTTCCCCCGACTGTGCCTCTGAGACACTCAGATCGACCAACGAAAGGCCAAACAGTACACATCCGTATGGGTCACATTAATTTGTTAGTGTGTTAGTGTACGTGCAGCTAACCTTGTGCTGACTTGGAAGTGTTTGGAAGCAAAACGTATCTGTACATTTTATGAGTCAAGATGTGTATTATAACTAATGAGGATTCAGTGTTTCCCTCGAACTGTAGAAAATAAATGATACAATGAAGCTATCCTTGGAGTAAGCTTCAACCTTGTTTCCAGTAATATACAGTGAGGGGGGAAAAGTATTTGATCCCCTGCAGATTTTGTACGTTTGCCCACTGACAAAGAAATGATCAGTCTATCATTTTAATGGTAGGTTTCTTTGAACAGTGAGAGACAGAATAACAATAATAAAATCAAGAAAAACACATGTCAAAAATGTTATAAATTGATTTGCATTTTAATGAGGGAAATAAGTATTTGACCCCCTCTCAATCAGAAAGATTTCTGGCTCCCAGGTGTCTTTTATACAGGTAACGAGCTGAGATTAGGAGCACACTCTTAAAGGGAGTGCTCCTAATCTCAATTTGTTACCTGTATAAAAGACACCTGTCCACAGAAGCAATCAATCAATCAGATTCCAAACTCTCCACCATGGCCAAGACCAAAGAGCTCTCAAAGGATGTCAGGGACAAGATTGTAGACCTACACAAGGCTGGAATGGGCTACAAGACCATCGCCAACCAGCTTGGTGAGAAGGTGACAACAGTTGGTGCGATTATTCACAAATGGAAGAAACACAAAAGAACTGTCAATCTCCCTCGGCCTGGGGCTCCATGCAAGATCTCACCTCGTGGAGTTGCAATGATCATGAGAACGGTGAGGAATCAGCCCAGAACTACACGGGAAGACCTTGTCAATGATCTCAAGGCAGCTGGGACCATAGTCACCAAGAAAACAATTGGTAACACACTAAGCCGTGAAGGACTGAAATCCTGCAGCGCCCGCAAGGTCCCCCTGCTCAAGAAAGCCCATATACATGCCCGTCTGAAGTTTGCCAATGAACATCTGAATGATTCAGAGGAAAACTGGGTGAAAGTGTTGTGGTCAGATGAGACCAAAATGGAGCTCTTTGGCATCAACTCAACTCGCCGTGTTTGGAGGAGGAGGAATGCTGCCTATGACCCCAAGAACACCACCCTACCGTCAAACATGGAGGTGGAAACATTATGCTTTGGGGGTGTTTTTCTGCTAAGGGGACAGGACAACTTCACCGCATCAAAGGGACGATGGACGGGGCCATGTACCGTCAAATCTTGGGTGAGAACCTCCTTCCCTCAGCCAGGGCATTGAAAATGGGTTGTGGATGGGTATTCCAGCATGACAATGACCCAAAACACACGGCCAAGGCAACAAAGGAGTGGCAAAATGTACAAAATCAGCAGGGAATCAAATACTTTTTTCCCTCACCGTAGACTTGGATTGGTTTAGAGGTTACGATTCTTGTCCCTGGACAATGATCTAAGGTCAACATGTATATAGACTCTTTAAAAAATATATCTAAAAAAGTATACTGTGTTCTTGACTTGTTTACTCCATGTGTAACTCTGTTGTTGTCTGTTCACACTGCTATGCTTTATCTTGGCCAGGTTGCAGCTGTAAATGAGAACTTGTTCTCAACTAGCCTACCTGGTTAAATAAAGGTGAAATTAAAACAAATAGAAATAAAAAAGGATAAGGGTAGAGTTATTCTAATTTAAGAGTAGTTAAAGCTGCACTTTGTAAGTTTGTGCCATCACCTGCTGAGAATCCTGTTTGCTATGGCTGAGCATGGAGGTCAAAACTCAACAACACAGCATTCATCCAGACAGCCTCCAGAGACTATTTTAGAAAAGGGCCATAATTTGCAAATAAATTCATAAAAAAACCTACAATGTGATTTTCTGGATTTTCGTTTCTCATTTTGTCTTTCATAGTTGAAGTGTACCTATGATGAAAATTGCAGGCCTCTCTCATCTTTTTAAGTGGGAGAACTTGCACAATTGGTGGCTGACTAAATACTTTTTTGAGTGGACATTGAACATGTTCCTGTTTCCTTTGGTAGCAGTTTAGTAAGTGATTTGTTTTCAGCCTCACAAAAGGAAAAAAGGAGAGCTAGATTCCTTTCTTCCTAATGTTTTTTTTTCTGAAACTCTGCTCTTCTCCCACAATTAATTCCTAGTGACATGAAGCCACCAGACCAACAACAGTAAGACTGGGACATGCCACCTATCACTGCCTCTCCCAACCTCCCCCACATTCCTGCCTACACCTACCTCCCCTCTCCCCCTACATCCCTGCCTACACCTACCTCCCCTCTCTCCCTGCCTACACCTACCTCCCCTCTCCCCCTACATCCCTGCCTACACCTACCTCCCCTCTCTCCCTACATCCCTGCCTACACCTACCTCCCCTCTCTCCCTGCCTACACCTACCTCCCCTCTCCCCCTACATCCCTGCCTACACCTACCTCACCTCTCTCCCTGCCTACACCTACCTCCACTCTCCCCCTAAATCCCTGCCTACACCTACCTCCCCTCTCCCCCTCTCCCCCTACATCCCTGCCTACACCTACCTCCCCTCTCCCCCTCTCCCCCTACATCCCTGCCTACACCTACCTCCCCTCTCCCCCTCTCCCCCTACATCCCTGCCTAAACCTACCTCCCCTCTCCCCCTCTCCTCCTACATCCCTGCCTACACCTACCTCCCCTCTCCCCCTCTCCCCCTACATCCCTGCCTACACCTACCTCCCCTCTCCCCCTACATCCCTGCCTACACCTACCTCCGCTCTCCCCCTCTTTCCCTATCTCCCCTTACATCTCCCCCTACACCTACCTCCCCTCTCCCCCTCTCCCCCTACATCCCTGCCTACACCTACCTCCCCTCTCCCCTCTCTCCCCTCTCTCCCCCTCCCCCCCTACATCCCTGCCTACACCTACCTCCCCTCTCCACCTACATCCCTGCCTACACCTACCTCCCCTCTCCCCCTACATCCCTGCCTACACCTACCTCCCCTTTCCCCCTACATCCCTGCCTACACCTACCTCCCCTCTCCCCCTACATCCCTGCCTACACCTACCTCCCCTTTCCCCCTACATCCCTGCCTACACCTACCTCCCCTCTCCACCTACATCCCTGCCTACACCTACCTCCCCTCTCCCCCTCTCCCCCTACATCCCTGCCTACACCTACCTCCCCTCTCCCCCTCTCCCCCTACATCCCTGCCTACACCTACCTCCCCTCTCCCCCTACATCCCTGCCTACACCTACCTCCGCTCTCCCCCTCTTTCCCTATCTCCCCTTACATCTCCCCCTACACCTACCTCCCCTCTCCCCCTCTCCCCCTACATCCCTGCCTACACCTACCTCCCCTCTCCCCTCTCTCCCCTCTCTCCCCCTCCCCCTACATCCCTGCCTACACCTACCTCCCCTCTCGACCTACATCCCTGCCCACACCTACCTCCCCTCTCCCCCTACATCCCTGCCTACACCTACCTCCCCTTTCCCCCTACATCCCTGCCTATACCTACCTTCCCTCTCCCCCTCTCCCCCTACATCCCTGCCTACACCTACCTCCCCTCTCCCCCTCTCCCCCTACATTCCTGCCTACACCTACCTCCCCTCTCCCCCTCTCCCCCTACATCCCTGCCTACACCTACCTACACCTACCTCCCCTTTCCCCCTACATCCCTGACCACACCTACCTCCCCTCTCCCCCTCTCCCCCTACATCCCTGCCTACACCTACCTCCCCTCTCCCCCTCTCCCCCTACATCCCTGCCTACACCTACCTCCCCTCTCCCCCTCTCCCCCTACATTCCTGCCTAAACCTACCTCCCCTCTCCCCCTCTCCTCCTACATCCCTGCCTACACCTACCTCCCCTCTCCCCCTCTCCCCCTACATCCCTGCCTACACCTACCTCCCCTCTCCCCCTCTCTCCCTATCTCCCCTTACATCTCTCCCTACACCTACCTCCCCTCTTCCCCTCTCCCCCTACATCCCTGCCTACACCTACCTCCCCTCTCCACTCTCTAGCCTCTCTCCCCCTCCCCCTTACATCCCTGCCTACACCTACCTCCCCTCTCCACCTACATCCCTGCCTACACCTACCTCCCCTCTCCCCCTACATCCCTGCCTACACCTACCTCCCCTTTCCCCCTACATCCCTGCCTACACCTACCTTCCCTCTCCCCCTCTCCCCCTACATCCCTGCCTACACCTACCTCCCCTCTCCCCCTCTCCCCCTACATTCCTGCCTACACCTACCTCCCCTCTCCCCCTCTACCCCTACATCCCTGCCTACACCTACCTCCCCTCTCCCCCTCTCTCCCTATCTCCCCCTACATCTCCCCCTACACCTACCTCCCCTCTCCCCCTACATCCCTGCCTACACCTACCTTCCCTCTCCCCCTCTCCCCCTACATCCCTGCCTACACCTACCTCCCCTCTCCCCCTCTCCCCCTACATCCCTGCCTACACCTACCTCCCCTCTCCCCCTCTCTCCCCCTACATCCCTGCCTACACCTACCTCCCCTCTCCCCCTCTCTCCATATCTCCCCCTACATCCCTGCCTACACCTACCTCCCCTCTCCCCCTCTCTCCCTATCTCCCCCTACATCTCCCCTTACACCTACCTCCCCTCTCCCCCTACATCCCTGCCTACACCTACCTCCCCTCTCCCCCTCTCCCCCTACATCCCTGCCTACACCTACCTCCCCTCTCCCCCTCTCCCCCTACATCTCCCCCTACACCTACCTCCCCTCTCCCCTCTCCATCCCTGCCTACACCTACCTCCCCTCTCCCCTCTCTCCCCCTCCCCCCCTACATCCCTGCCTACACCTACCTCCCCTCTCCCCCTACATCCCTGCCTACACCTACCTCCCCTCTCCCCCTACATCCCTGCCTACACCTACCTCCCCTTTCCCACTACATCCCTGCCTACACCTACCTCCCCTCTCCCCCTCTCCCCCTACATCCCTGCCTACACCTACCTCCCCTCTCCCCCTCTCCCCCTACATCCCTGCCTACACCTACCTCCCCTCTCCCCTCTCCCCTACATCGCTGCCTACACCTACCTCCCCTCTCCCCCTCTCCCCCTACATCCCTGCCTACACCTACCTCCCCTCTCCCCCTCTCCCCCTACATCCCTGCCTAAACCTACCTCCCCTCTCCCCCTCTCCTCCTACATCCCTGCCTACACCTACCTCCCCTCTCCCCCTCTCCCCCTACATCCCTGCCTACACCTACCTCCCCTCTCCCCCTCTCTCCCTATCTCCCCTTACATCTCTCCCTACACCTACCTCCCCTCTTCCCCTCTCCCCCTACATCCCTGCCTACACCTACCTCCCCTCTCCCCTCTCTCCCCTCTCTCCCCCTCCCCCTTACATCCCTGCCTACACCTACCTCCCCTCTCCACCTACATCCCTGCCTACACCTACCTCCCCTCTCCCCCTACATCCCTGCCTACACCTACCTCCCCTTTCCCCCTACATCCCTGCCTACACCTACCTTCCCTCTCCCCCTCTCCCCCTACATACCTGCCTACACCTACCTCCCCTCTCCCCCTCTCCCCCTACATTCCTGCCTACACCTACCTCCCCTCTCCCCCTCTCCCCCTACATCCCTGCCTACACCTACCTCCCCTCTCCCCCTCTCTCCCCCTACATCCCTGCCTACACCTACCTCCCCTCTCCCCCTCTCTCCCCCTACATCCCTGCCTACACCTACCTCCCCTCTCCCCCTCTCTCCATATCTCCCCCTACATCCCTGCCTACACCTACCTCCCCTCTCCCCCTCTCTCCCTACCTCCCCCTACATCTCCCCCTACACCTACCTCCCCTCTCCCCCTACATCCCTGCCTACACCTACCTCCCCTCTCCCCCTCTCCCCCTACATCCCTGCCTACACCTACCTCCCCTCTCCCCCTCTCCCCCTACATCTCCCCCTACACCTACCTCCCCTCTCCCCTCTCCATCCCTGCCTACACCTACCTCCCCTCTCCCCTCTCTCCCCTCTCTCCCCCTCCCCCTTACATCCCTGCCTACACCTACCTCCCCTCTCCCCCTCTCCCCCTACATCCCTGCCTACACCTACCTCCCCTCTCCCCCTCTCTCCCTATCTCCCCTTACATCTCTCCCTACACCTACCTCCCCTCTTCCCCTCTCCCCCTACATCCCTGCCTACACCTACCTCCCCTCTCCCCTCTCTCCCCTCTCTCCCCCTCCCCCTTACATCCCTGCCTACACCTACCTCCCCTCTCCACCTACATCCCTGCCTACACCTACCTCCCCTCTCCCCCTACATCCCTGCCTACACCTACCTCCCCTTTCCCCCTACATCCCTGCCTACACCTACCTTCCCTCTCCCCCTCTCCCCCTACATACCTGCCTACACCTACCTCCCCTCTCCCCCTCTCCCCCTACATTCCTGCCTACACCTACCTCCCCTCTCCCCCTCTCCCCTGCCTACATCCCTGCCTACACCTACCTCCCCTCTCCCCCTCTCCCCCTCATCCCCTACACCTACATCCCTGCCTACCTACCTCCCCTCTCCCCCTCTCTCCCCCTACATCCCTGCCTACACCTACCTCCCCTCTCCCCCTCTCTCCATATCTCCCCCTACATCCCTGCCTACACCTACCTCCCCTCTCCCCCTCTCTCCCTATCTCCCCCTACATCTCCCCCTACACCTACCTCCCCTCTCCCCCTACATCCCTGCCTACACCTACCTCCCCTCTCCCCCTCTCCCCCTACATCCCTGCCTACACCTACCTCCCCTCTCCCCCTCTCCCCCTACATCTCCCCCTACACCTACCTCCCCTCTCCCCTCTCCATCCCTGCCTACACCTACCTCCCCTCTCCCCTCTCTCCCCCTCCCCCCTACATCCCTGCCTACACCTACCTCCCCTCTCCCCCTACATCCCTGCCTACACCTACCTCCCCTCTCCCCCTACATCCCTGCCTACACCTACCTCCCCTTTCCCACTACATCCCTGCCTACACCTACCTCCCCTCTCCCCCTCTCCCCCTACATCCCTGCCTACACCTACCTCCCCTCTCCCCCTCTCCCCCTACATCCCTGCCTACACCTACCTCCCCTCTCCCCCTCTCCCCCTACATCCCTGCCTATACCTACCTCCCCTCTCCCCCTCTCCCCCTACATCCCTGCCTACACCTACCTCCCCTCCCCCTCTCTCCCTATCTCCCCCTACATCTCCTGCCTACACCTACCTCCCCTCTCCCCCTACATCCCTGTCTACACCTACCTCCCCTCTCGACCTACATCCCTGACCTACACCTACCTCCCCTCTCCCCCTACATCCCTGCCTACACCTACCTCCCCTCTCCCCCTACATCCCTGCCTACACCTACCTCCCCTTTCCCCCTACATCCCTGCCTACACCTACCTTCCCTCTCCCCCTCTCCCCCTACATCCCTGCCTACACCTACCTCCCCTCTCCCCCTCTCCCCCTACATTCCTGCCTACACCTACCTCCCCTCTCCCCCTCTCCCCCTACATCCCTGCCTACACCTACCTACACCTACCTCCCCTCTCCCCCTACATCCCTGCCTACACCTACCTCCCCTCTCTCCCCCTCTCTCCCCCTACATCCCTGCCTACACCTACCTCCCCTCTCCCCCTCTCCCCCTACATCCCTGCCTACACCTACCTCCCCTCTCCCCCTCCCCCTACATCCCTGCCTACACCTACCTCCCCTCTCCCCCTACATCCCTGCCTACACCTACCTCCCCTCTCCCCCTCCCCCTATCTCCCCCTACATCCCTGCCTACACCTACCTCCCCTCTCCCCCTCTCCCTGCCTACATCCCTGCCTACACCCCCTACCTCCCCTCCCCCTCTCCCCCTCATCCCTGCCTACACCTACCTCCCCTCTCCCCCTCTCCCCCTACATCTCCCCCTACACCTACCTCCCCTCTCCCCTCTCCATCCCTGCCTACACCTACCTCCCCTCTCCCCTCTCTCCCTCCTCCCTACCTCCCCTACATCCCTGCCTACACCTACCTCCCCTCTCCCCCTACATCCCTGCCTACACCTACCTCCCCTCTCCCCCTACATCCCTGCCTACACCTACCTCCCCTTTCCCACTACATCCCTGCCTACACCTACCTCCCCTCTCCCCCTCTCCCCCTACATCCCTGCCTACACCTACCTCCCCTCTCCCCCTCTCCCCCTACATCCCTGCCTACACCTACCTCCCCTCTCCCCCTCTCCCCCTACATCCCTGCCTACACCTACCTCCCCTCTCCCCCTCTCCCCCTACATCCCTGCCTATACCTACCTCCCCTCTCCCCCTCTCCCCCTACATCCCTGCCTACACCTACCTCCCCTATCCCCCTCTCTCCCTATCTCCCCCTACATCTCCCCCTACACCTACCTCCCCTCTCCCCCTACATCCCTGTCTACACCTACCTCCCCTCTCGACCTACATCCCTGACTACACCTACCTCCCCTCTCCCCCTACATCCCTGCCTACACCTACCTCCCCTCTCCCCCTACATCCCTGCCTACACCTACCTCCCCTTTCCCCCTACATCCCTGCCTACACCTACCTTCCCTCTCCCCCTCTCCCCCTACATCCCTGCCTACACCTACCTCCCCTCTCCCCCTCTCCCCCTACATTCCTGCCTACACCTACCTCCCCTCTCCCCCTCTCCCCCTACATCCCTGCCTACACCTACCTACACCTACCTCCCCTTTCCCCCTACATCCCTGCCTACACCTACCTCCCCTCTCCCCCTCTCCCCCTACATCCCTGCCTACACCTACCTCCCCTCTCCCCCTCTCCCCCTACATCCCTGCCTACACCTACCTCCCCTCTCCCCCTCTCCCCCTACATCCCTGCCTACAACCTACCTCCCCTCTCCCCCTCTCCTCCTACATCCCTGCCTACACCTACCTCCCCTCTCCCCCTACATCCCTGCCTACACCTACCTCCCCTCTCCCCCTCCCTGCCTCCCTATCTCCCCTTACATCTCTCCCTACACCTACCTCCCCTCTTCCCCTCTCCCCCTACATCCCTGCCTACACCTACCTCCCCTCTCCCCTCTCTCCCCTCTCTCCCCCTCCCCCTTACATCCCTGCCTACACCTACCTCCCCTCTCCACCTACATCCCTGCCTACACCTACCTCCCCTCTCCCCCTACATCCCTGCCTACACCTACCTCCCCTTTCCCCCTACATCCCTGCCTACACCTACCTTCCCTCTCCCTATCTCCCCCTACATCCCTGCCTACACCTACCTCCCCTCTCCCCCTACATCCCTGCCTACACCTACCTCCCCTCTCCCCCTCTCCCCCTACATCCCTGCCTACACCTACCTCCCCTCTCCCCCTCTCTCCCCCTACATCCCTGCCTACACCTACCTCCCTGCCCCCTCTCACCCCTCCCCCTCATCCCTGCCTACACCTACCTCCCCTCTCCCCCTCTACATCTCCCCCTACCCCTACCTCCCCCCCTCCCCCTACATCCCTGCCTACACCTACCTCCCCTCTCCCCCTCTCCCCCTACATCCCTGCCTACACCTACCTCCCCTCTCCCCCTCTCCCCCCCTACATCCCTGCCTACACCTACCTCCCCTCTCCCCCTCTCTCCCTCCCCCTACATCCCTGCCTACACCTACCTCCCCTCTCCCCCTCTCTCCCTATCTCCCCCTACATCTCCCCTACACCTACCTCCCCTCTCCCCCTACATCCCTGCCTACACCTACCTCCCCTCTCCCCCTCTCCCCCTACATCCCTGCCTACACCTACCTCCCCTCTCCCCCCTCTCCCCCTACATCTCCCCCTACACCTACCTCCCCTCTCCCCCTCTCCATCCCTGCCTACACCTACCTCCCCTCTCCCCTCTCTCCCCCTCCCCCCCCCCCTACATCCCTGCCTACACCTACCTCCCCTCTCCCCCTACATCCCTGCCTACACCTACCTCCCCTCTCCCCCTACATCCCTGCCTACACCTACCTCCCCTTTCCCACTACATCCCTGCCTACACCTACCTCCCCTCTCCCCCTCTCCCCCTACATCCCTGCCTACACCTACCTCCCCTCTCCCCCTCTCCCCCTACATCCCTGCCTACACCTACCTCCCCTCTCCCCCTCTCCCCCTACATCCCTGCCTACACCTACCTCCCCTCTCCCCCTCTCCCCCTACATCCCTGCCTACACCTACCTCCCCTCTCCCCCTCTCCCCCTACATCTCCCCCTACACCTACCTCCCCTCTCCCCTCTCCATCCCTGCCTACACCTACCTCCCCTCTCCCCTCTCTCCCCCTCCCCCCTACATCCCTGCCTACACCTACCTCCCCTCTCCCCCTACATCCCTGCCTACACCTACCTCCCCCTCCCCTTTCCCACTACATCCCTGCCTACATCCCTGCCTACACCTACCTCCCCTCTCCCCCTCTCCCCTACATCCCTGCCTACACCTACCTCCCCTCTCCCCCTCTCCCCCTACATCCCTGCCTACACCTACCTCCCCTCTCCCCCTACATCCCTGCCTACACCTACCTCCCCTCTCCCCCTCTCCCCCTACATCCCTGCCTATACCTACCTCCCCTCTCCCCCTCTCCCCCTACATCCCTGCCTACACCTACCTCCCCTATCCCCCTCTCTCCCTATCTCCCCCTACATCTCCCCCTACACCTACCTCCCCTCTCCCCCTACATCCCTGTCTACACCTACCTCCCCTCTCGACCTACATCCCTGCCTACACCTACCTCCCCTCTCCCCCTACATCCCTGCCTACACCTACCTCCCCTCTCCCCCTACATCCCTGCCTACACCTACCTCCCCTTTCCCCCTACATCCCTGCCTACACCTACCTTCCCTCTCCCCCTCTCCCCCTACATCCCTGCCTACACCTACCTCCCCTCTCCCCCTCTCCCCCTACATTCCTGCCTACACCTACCTCCCCTCTCCCCCTCTCCCCCTACATCCCTGCCTACACCTACCTACACCTACCTCCCCTTTCCCCCTACATCCCTGCCTACACCTACCTCCCCTCTCCCCCTCTCCCCCTACATCCCTGCCTACACCTACCTCCCCTCTCCCCCTCTCCCCCTACATCCCTGCCTACACCTACCTCCCCTCTCCCCCTCTCCCCCTACATCCCTGCCTAAACCTACCTCCCCTCTCCCCCTCTCCTCCTACATCCCTGCCTACACCTACCTCCCCTCTCCCCCTACATCCCTGCCTACACCTACCTCCCCTCTCCCCCTCTCTCCCTATCTCCCCTTACATCTCTCCCTACACCTACCTCCCCTCTTCCCCTCTCCCCCTACATCCCTGCCTACACCTACCTCCCCTCTCCCCTCTCTCCCCTCTCTCCCCCTCCCCCTTACATCCCTGCCTACACCTACCTCCCCTCTCCACCTACATCCCTGCCTACACCTACCTCCCCTCTCCCCCTACATCCCTGCCTACACCTACTTCCCCTTTCCCCCTACATCCCTGCCTACACCTACCTTCCCTCTCCCTATCTCCCCCTACATCCCTGCCTACACCTACCTCCCCTCTCATCCCTGCCTACACCTACCTGCCTACACCTACCTCCCCTCTCCCCCTCTCCCCCTACATCCCTGCCTACACCTACCTCCCCTCTCCCCCTCTCTCCCCCTACATCCCTGCCTACACCTACCTGCCCTCTCCCCCTCTCTCCATATCTCCCCCTACATCCCTGCCTACACCTACCTCCCCTCTCCCCCTCTCTCCCTATCTCCCCCTACATCTCCCCCTACACCTACCTCCCCTCTCCCCCTACATCCCTGCCTACACCTACCTCCCCTCTCCCCCTCTCCCCCTACATCCCTGCCTACACCTACCTCCCCTCTCCCCCTCTCTCCCCCTACATCCCTGCCTACACCTACCTCCCCTCTCCCCCTCTCTCCATATCTCCCCCTACATCCCTGCCTACACCTACCTCCCCTCTCCCCCTCTCTCCCTATCTCCCCCTACATCTCCCCCTACACCTACCTCCCCTCTCCCCCTACATCCCTGCCTACACCTACCTCCCCTCTCCCCCTCTCCCCCTACATCCCTGCCTACACCTACCTCCCCTCTCCCCCTCTCCCCCTACATCTCCCCCTACACCTACCTCCCCTCTCCCCCTCTCCATCCCTGCCTACACCTACCTCCCCTCTCCCCTCTCTCCCCCTCCCCCCCTACATCCCTGCCTACACCTACCTCCCCTCTCCCCCTACATCCCTGCCTACACCTACCTCCCCTCTCCCCCTACATCCCTGCCTACACCTACCTCCCCTTTCCCACTACATCCCTGCCTACACCTACCTCCCCTCTCCCCCTCTCCCCCTACATCCCTGCCTACACCTACCTCCCCTCTCCCCCTCTCCCCCTACATCCCTGCCTACACCTACCTCCCCTCTCCCCCTCTCCCCCTACATCCCTGCCTACACCTACCTCCCCTCTCCCCCTCTCCCCCTACATCCCTGCCTACACCTACCTCCCCTCTCCCCCTCTCCCCCTACATCTCCCCCTACACCTACCTCCCCTCTCCCCTCTCCATCCCTGCCTACACCTACCTCCCCTCTCCCCTCTCTCCCCCTCCCCCCTACATCCCTGCCTACACCTACCTCCCCTCTCCCCCTACATCCCTGCCTACACCTACCTCCCCTCTCCCCCTACATCCCTGCCTACACCTACCTCCCCTTTCCCACTACATCCCTGCCTACACCTACCTCCCCTCTCCCCCTCTCCCCCTACATCCCTGCCTACACCTACCTCCCCTCTCCCCCTCTCCCCCTACATCCCTGCCTACACCTACCTCCCCTCTCCCCCTCTCCCCCTACATCCCTGCCTACACCTACCTCCCCTCTCCCCCTCTCCCCCTACATCCCTGCCTATACCTACCTCCCCTCTCCCCCTCTCCCCCTACATCCCTGCCTACACCTACCTCCCCTATCCCCCTCTCTCCCTATCTCCCCCTACATCTCCCCCTACACCTACCTCCCCTCTCCCCCTACATCCCTGTCTACACCTACCTCCCCTCTCGACCTACATCCCTGCCTACACCTACCTCCCCTCTCCCCCTACATCCCTGCCTACACCTACCTCCCCTCTCCCCCTACATCCCTGCCTACACCTACCTCCCCTTTCCCCCTACATCCCTGCCTACACCTACCTTCCCTCTCCCCCTCTCCCCCTACATCCCTGCCTACACCTACCTCCCCTCTCCCCCTCTCCCCCTACATTCCTGCCTACACCTACCTCCCCTCTCCCCCTCTCCCCCTACATCCCTGCCTACACCTACCTACACCTACCTCCCCTTTCCCCCTACATCCCTGCCTACACCTACCTCCCCTCTCCCCCTCTCCCCCTACATCCCTGCCTACACCTACCTCCCCTCTCCCCCTCTCCCCCTACATCCCTGCCTACACCTACCTCCCCTCTCCCCCTCTCCTCCTACATCCCTGCCTACACCTACCTCCCCTCTCCCCCTACATCCCTGCCTACACCTACCTCCCCTCTCCCCCTCTCTCCCTATCTCCCCTTACATCTCTCCCTACACCTACCTCCCCTCTTCCCCTCTCCCCCTACATCCCTGCCTACACCTACCTCCCCTCTCCCCTCTCTCCCCCTCCCTACCTCCCCTCTCCCCCTACATCCCTGCCTACACCTACCTCCCCTCTCCCCCTACATCCCTGCCTACACCTACCTCCCCTCTCCCCCTCTCATCCCTGCCTACCTCCCCCTTACATCCCTGCCTACACCTACCTCCCCTCTTCCCCCTCCCCCTACATCCCTGCCTACACCTACCCCCTCCCCTCTCCCCTACATCCCTGCCTACACCTACCTCCCCTCTCCCCCTACATCCCTGCCTACACCTACCTCCCCTCTCCCCCTACATCCCTGCCTACACCTACCTCCCCTCTCCCCCCCTACATCCCTGCCTACACCTACCTCCCCTCCCCCTACCCCTGCCTACACCTACCTATCTCCCCCTACATCCCTGCCTACACCTACCTCCCCTCTCCCCCTCTCCCCCTACATTCCTGCCTACACCTACCTCCCCTCTCCCCCTCTCCCCCTACATCCCTGCCTACACCTACCTCCCCTCTCCCCCTCTCTCCTACATCCCCTACACCTCCCCCTACATCCCTGCCTACACCTACCTCCCCTCTCCCCCTACATCCCTGCCTACACCTACCTCCCCTCTCCCCTCTCCCCCTACATCCCTGCCTACACCTACCTCCCCTCTCCCCCTCTCCCCCCTACATCCCTGCCTACACCTACCTCCCCTCTCCCCCTCTCCCCTCCCCCTACATCCCTGCCTACACCTACCTCCCCTACATCTCCCCTCTCCCCCTACATCCCTGCCTACACCTACCTCCCCTCTCCCCCTCTCCCCCTACATCCCTGCCTACACCTACCTCCCCTCTCCCCCTCTCCCCCTACATCCCTGCCTACACCTACCTCCCCTCTCCCCCTCTCCCCCTACATCCCTGCCTACACCTACCTCCCTCTCCCCTCTCTCCCCCTCCCCTGCCTACACCTACATCCCTGCCTACACCTACCTCCCCTCTCCCCCTACATCCCTGCCTACACCTACCTCCCCTCTCCCCCTCATCCCTCCTACACCTACCTCCCCTTTCCCACTACATCCCTGCCTACACCTACCTCCCCTCTCCCCCTCTCCCCCTACATCCCTGCCTACACCTACCTCCCCTCTCCCCCTCTCCCCCTACATCCCTGCCTACACCTACCTCCCCTCTCCCCCTCTCCCCCTACATCCCTGCCTACACCTACCTCCCCTCTCCCCCTCTCCCCCTACATCCCTGCCTACACCTACCTCCCCTCTCCCCCTCTCCCCCTACATCCCTGCCTACACCTACCTCCCCTCTCCCCTCTCCCCTCCTACATCCCTGCCTACACCTACTCCCCTCTCCCCCTCTCCCCCTACATCCCTGCCTACACCTACCTCCCCTCTCCCCCTCTCTCCCTATCTCCCCTCATCCCCCTACATCCCTGCCTACACCTACCTCCCCTCTCCACCTACATCCCTGCCTACACCTACCTCCCCTCTCCCCCTACATCCCTGCCTACACCTACCTCCCCTTTCCCCCTACATCCCTGCCTACACCTACCTCCCTCTCCCCCTCCCCCCTCATCCCTGCCTACACCTACCTCCCCTCTCCCCCTCTCCCCTGCCTACATTCCTGCCTACACCTACCTCCCCTCTCCCCCTCTCCCCCTACATCCCTGCCTACACCTACCTCCCCTGCCTACTCTCCCCCCCTACATCCCTGCCTACACCTACCTCCCCTCTCCCCCTCTCCCCTCCCCCTACATCCCTGCCTACACCTACCTCCCCTCTCCCCCTCTCCCTATCTCCCCCTACATCTCCCCCTACACCTACCTCCCCTCTCCCCCTACATCCCTGCCTACACCTACCTCCCCTCTCCCCCTCTCCCCCTACATCCCTGCCTACACCTACCTCCCCTCTCCCCCTCTCCCCCTACATCTCCCCCTACACCTACCTCCCCTCTCCCCTCTCCATCCCTGCCTACACCTACCTCCCCTCTCCCCTCTCTCCCCCTCCCCCCTACATCCCTGCCTACACCTACCTCCCCTCTCCCCCTACATCCCTGCCTACACCTACCTCCCCTCTCCCCCTACATCCCTGCCTACACCTACCTCCCCTTTCCCACTACATCCCTGCCTACACCTACCTCCCCTCTCCCCCTCTCCCCCTACATCCCTGCCTACACCTACCTCCCCTCTCCCCCTCTCCCCCTACATCCCTGCCTACACCTACCTCCCCTCTCCCCCTCTCCCCCTACATCCCTGCCTATACCTACCTCCCCTCTCCCCCTCTCCCCCTACATCCCTGCCTACACCTACCTCCCCTATCCCCCTCTCTCCCTATCTCCCCCTACATCTCCCCCTACACCTACCTCCCCTCTCCCCCTACATCCCTGTCTACACCTACCTCCCCTCTCGACCTACATCCCTGCCTACACCTACCTCCCCTCTCCCCCTACATCCCTGCCTACACCTACCTCCCCTCTCCCCCTACATCCCTGCCTACACCTACCTCCCCTTTCTCATCCCTGCCTACACCTACCTTCCCTCTCCCCCTCTCCCCCTACATCCCTGCCTACACCTACCTCCCCTCTCCCCCTCTCCCCCTACATTCCTGCCTACACCTACCTCCCCTCTCCCCCTCTCCCCCTACATCCCTGCCTACACCTACCTACACCTACCTCCCCTTTCCCCTTACATCCCTGCCTACACCTACCTCCCCTCTCCCCCTCTCCCCCTACATCCCTGCCTACACCTACCTCCCCTCTCCCCCTCTCCCCCTACATCCCTGCCTACACCTACCTCCCCTCTCCCCCTCTCCCCCTACATCCCTGCCTACACCTACCTCCCCTCTCCCCCTCTCCTCCTACATCCCTGCCTACACCTACCTCCCCTCTCCCCCTACATCCCTGCCTACACCTACCTCCCCTCTCCCCCTCTCTCCCTATCTCCCCTTACATCTCTCCCTACACCTACCTCCCCTCTTCCCCTCTCCCCCTACATCCCTGCCTACACCTACCTCCCCCTCCCCTCTCCCCTCTCTCCCCCTCCCCCTTACATCCCTGCCTACACCTACCTCCCCTCTCCCCTCCCCCTACATCCCTGCCTACACCTACCTCCCCTCTCCCCCTCTGCCTACATCCCTGCCTACACCCACCTCCCCTCTCCCCCTACATCCCTGCCTACACCTACCTCCCCTCTCCCCCTACATCCCTGCCTACACCTATCCCTGCCTACACCTACCTCCCCTTTCCCCCTACATCCCTGCCTACACCTACCTCCCCTCTCCCCCTCTCCCCCTACATCCCTGCCTACACCTACCTCCCCTCTCCCCCTCTCCCCCTACATCCCTGCCTACACCTACCTCCCCTCTCCCCCTCTCCCCCTACATCCCTGCCTACACCTACCTCCCCTCTCCCCCTCTCCCCCTACATCCCTGCCTACACCTACCTCCCCTCTCCCCCTCTCTCCCCTGCCTATATCTCCCCCTACATCCCTGCCTACACCTACCTCCCCTCTCCCCCTCTCCCCTCTCCCCCTACATCTCCCCCTACACCTACCTCCCCTCTCCCCCTACATCCCTGCCTACACCTACCTCCCCTCTCCCCCTCTCCCCCTACATCCCTGCCTACACCTACCTCCCCTCTCCCCCTCTCCCCCTACATCCCTGCCTACACCTACCTCCCCTCTCCCCCTCTCCATCCCTGCCTACACCTACCTCCCCTCTCCCCTCTCTCCCCCTCCCCCCTACATCCCTGCCTACACCTACCTCCCCTCCCCCCTACATCCCTGCCTACACCTACCTCCCCTCTCCCCCTACATCCCTGCCTACACCTACCTCCCCTTTCCCCCTACATCCCTGCCTACACCTACCTCCCCTCTCCCCCTCTCCCCCTACATCCCTGCCTACACCTACCTCCCCTCTCCCCCTCTCCCCCTACATCCCTGCCTACACCTACCTCCCCTCTCCCCCTCTCCCCCTACATCCCTGCCTATACCTACCTCCCCTCTCCCCCTCTCCCCCTACATCCCTGCCTACACCTACCTCCCCTATCCCCCTCTCTCCCTATCTCCCCCTACATCTCCCCCTACACCTACCTCCCCTCTCCCCCTACATCCCTGTCTACACCTACCTCCCCTCTCGACCTACATCCCTGACTACACCTACCTCCCCTCTCCCCCTACATCCCTGCCTACACCTACCTCCCCTCTCCCCCTACATCCCTGCCTACACCTACCTCCCCTTTCCCCCTACATCCCTGCCTACACCTACCTTCCCTCTCCCCCTCTCCCCCTACATCCCTGCCTACACCTACCTCCCCTCTCCCCCTCTCCCCCTACATTCCTGCCTACACCTACCTCCCCTCTCCCCCTCTCCCCCTACATCCCTGCCTACACCTACCTACACCTACCTCCCCTTTCCCCTTACATCCCTGCCTACACCTACCTCCCCTCTCCCCCTCTCCCCCTACATCCCTGCCTACACCTACCTCCCCTCTCCCCCTCTCCCCCTACATCCCTGCCTACACCTACCTCCCCTCTCCCCCTCTCCCCCTACATCCCTGCCTACACCTACCTCCCCTCTCCCCCTCTCCTCCTACATCCCTGCCTACACCTACCTCCCCTCTCCCCCTACATCCCTGCCTACACCTACCTCCCCTCTCCCCCTCTCTCCCTATCTCCCCTTACATCTCTCCCTACACCTACCTCCCCTCTTCCCCTCTCCCCCTACATCCCTGCCTACACCTACCTCCCCTCTCCCCTCTCCCCCTCTCTCCCCCTCCCCCTTACATCCCTGCCTACACCTACCTCCCCTCTCCACCTACATCCCTGCCTACACCTACCTCCCCTCTCCCCCTACATCCCTGCCTACACCTACCTCCCCTTTCCCCCTACATCCCTGCCTACACCTACCTTCCCTCTCCCTATCTCCCCCTACATCCCTGCCTACACCTACCTCCCCTCTCCCCCTACATTCCTGCCTACACCTACCTCCCCTCTCCCCCTCTCCCCCTACATCCCTGCCTACACCTACCTCCCCTCTCCCCCTCTCTCCCCCTACATCCCTGCCTACACCTACCTCCCTCTCCCCCTCTCTCCATATCTCCCCCTACATCCCTGCCTACACCTACCTCCCCTCTCCCCCTCTCTCCCTATCTCCCCCTACATCTCCCCCTACACCTACCTCCCCTCTCCCCCTACATCCCTGCCTACACCTACCTCCCCTCTCCCCCTCTCCCCCTACATCCCTGCCTACACCTACCTCCCCTCTCCCCCTCTCTCCCCCTACATCCCTGCCTACACCTACCTCCCCTCTCCCCCTCTCTCCATATCTCCCCCTACATCCCTGCCTACACCTACCTCCCCTCTCCCCCTCTCTCCCTATCTCCCCCTACATCTCCCCCTACACCTACCTCCCCTCTCCCCCTACATCCCTGCCTACACCTACCTCCCCTCTCCCCCTCTCCCCCTACATCCCTGCCTACACCTACCTCCCCTCTCCCCCTCTCCCCCTACATCTCCCCCTACACCTACCTCCCCTCTCCCCCTCTCCATCCCTGCCTACACCTACCTCCTACCTCTCCCCTCTCCCCCTCATCCCTGCCTACACCTACCTCCCCTCCCCCTACATCCCTGCCTACACCTACCTCCCCTTTCCCACTACATCCCTGCCTACACCTACCTCCCCTCTCCCCCTCTCCCCCTATCCCTGCCTACACCTACCTCCCCTCTCCCCATCCCTGCCTACACCTACCTCCCCTCTCCCCCTCTCCCCCTACATCCCTGCCTACACCTACCTCCCCTCCCCTCCTCCCCTCTCCCCCTACATCCCTGCCTACACCTACCTCCCCTTTCCCACTACATCCCTGCCTACACCTACCTCCCCTCTCCCCCTCTCCCCCTACATCCCTGCCTACACCTACCTCCCCTCTCCCCCTCTCCCCCTACATCCCTGCCTACACCTACCTCCCCTCTCCCCCTCTCCCCCTACATCCCTGCCTACACCTACCTCCCCTCTCCCCCTCTCCCCCTACATCCCTGCCTACACCTACCTCCCCTCTCCCCCTCTCCCCCTACATCTCCCCCTACACCTACCTCCCCTCTCCCCTCTCCATCCCTGCCTACACCTACCTCCCCTCTCCCCTCTCTCCCCCTCCCCCCTACATCCCTGCCTACACCTACCTCCCCTCTCCCCCTACATCCCTGCCTACACCTACCTCCCCTCTCCCCCTACATCCCTGCCTACACCTACCTCCCCTTTCCCACTACATCCCTGCCTACACCTACCTCCCCTCTCCCCCTCTCCCCCTACATCCCTGCCTACACCTACCTCCCCTCTCCCCCTCTCCCCCTACATCCCTGCCTACACCTACCTCCCCTCTCCCCCTCTCCCCCTACATCCCTGCCTACACCTACCTCCCCTCTCCCCCTCTCCCCCTACATCCCTGCCTATACCTACCTCCCCTCTCCCCCTCTCCCCCTACATCCCTGCCTACACCTACCTCCCCTATCCCCCTCTCTCCCTATCTCCCCCTACATCTCCCCCTACACCTACCTCCCCTCTCCCCCTACATCCCTGTCTACACCTACCTCCCCTCTCGACCTACATCCCTGCCTACACCTACCTCCCCTCTCCCCCTACATCCCTGCCTACACCTACCTCCCCTCTCCCCCTACATCCCTGCCTACACCTACCTCCCCTTTCCCCCTACATCCCTGCCTACACCTACCTTCCCTCTCCCCCTCTCCCCCTACATCCCTGCCTACACCTACCTCCCCTCTCCCCCTCTCCCCCTACATTCCTGCCTACACCTACCTCCCCTCTCCCCCTCTCCCCCTACATCCCTGCCTACACCTACCTACACCTACCTCCCCTTTCCCCCTACATCCCTGCCTACACCTACCTCCCCTCTCCCCCTCTCCCCCTACATCCCTGCCTACACCTACCTCCCCTCTCCCCCTCTCCCCCTACATCCCTGCCTACACCTACCTCCCCTCTCCCCCTCTCCTCCTACATCCCTGCCTACACCTACCTCCCCTCTCCCCCTACATCCCTGCCTACACCTACCTCCCCTCTCCCCCTCTCTCCCTATCTCCCCTTACATCTCTCCCTACACCTACCTCCCCTCTTCCCCTCTCCCCCTACATCCCTGCCTACACCTACCTCCCCTCTCCCCTCTCTCCCCCTCCCCCTTACATCCCTGCCTACACCTACCTCCCCTCTCCACCTACATCCCTGCCTACACCTACCGCCCCTCTCCCCCTACATCCCTGCCTACACCTACCTCCCCTCTCCCCCTACATCCCTGCCTACACCTACCTCCCCTCTCCCCCCTCTCTCCCCCCTACATCCCTGCCTACACCTACCTCCCCTCTCCCCCTCTCTCCCCCTACATCCCTGCCTACACCTACATCCCTGCCTACACCTACCTCCCCTCTCCCCCTCTCTCCCTACATCCCTGCCTCCCCTCTCCCCCTACATCCCTGCCTACACCTACCTCCCTCTCCCCCTACATCCCTGCTCTCCTCCCTCTCCCCCTCTCTCCCCCTACATCCCTGCCTACACCTACCTCCCCTCTCCCCCTCTCCCCCCCTACATCCCTGCCTACACCTACCTCCCCTCTCCCCCTCTCCCCCTACATCTCCCCCTACACCTACCTCCCCTCTCCCCCTCTCCATCCCTGCCTACACCTACCTCCCCTCTCCCCCTCTCCCCCTCCCCCTACATCCCTGCCTACACCTACCTCCCCTCTCCCCCTACATCCCTGCCTACACCTACCTCCCCTCTCCCCTACATCCCTGCCTACACCTACCTCCCCTTTCCCACTACATCCCTGCCTACACCTACCTCCCCTCTCCCCCTCTCCCCCTACATCCCTGCCTACACCTACCTCCCCTCTCCCCCTCTCCCCCTACATCCCTGCCTACACCTACCTCCCCTCTCCCCCTCTCCCCCTACATCCCTGCCTACACCTACCTCCCCTCTCCCCTCTCCCCCTACATCCCTGCCTATACCTACCTCCCCTCTCCCCCTCTCCCCCTACATCCCTGCCTACACCTACCTCCCCTCTCCCCCTATCTCCCCCTACATCCCTGCCTACACCTACCTCCCCTCTCCCCCACTCTCCATATCTCCCCCTACATCCCTGCCTACACCCACCTCCCCTCTCTCCCCCTACATCTCCCCCTACACCTACCTCCCCTCTCCCCCTACATCCCTGCCTACACCTACCTCCCCTCCCCCTCTCCCCCTACATCCCTGCCTACACCTACCTCCCCTCTCCCCCTATCTCCCCCTACATCCCTGCCTACACCTACCTCCCCTCTCCCCCACTCTCCATATCTCCCCCTACATCCCTGCCTACACCCACCTCCCCTCTCCCCCTCTCTCCCTATCTCCCCCTACATGTCCCCCTACACCTACCTCCCCTCTCCCCCTACATCCCTGCCTACACCTACCTCCCCTCTCCCCCTCTCCCCCTACATCCCTGCCTACACCTACCTCCCCTCTCCCCCTACATCCCTGCCTACACCTACCTCCCCTCTCCCCCTCTCCCCCTACATCCCTGCCTACACCTACCTCCCCTCTCCCCCTCTCCCCCTA